>NW_020209989.1:176764-251686 GCF_003070985.1 Temnothorax curvispinosus
ATATACAGTCCTCCTAATTAAGTAGTATTTGGCAAACTCACTCAAATCCCATGGCGCGCATTCTAATAAATTAGCGACATCGTTCAACGTACGATCGACGTATCTTTGATTAGGTACCAAATCGTCGGTGGTCTCATTCTTCAGATCGTAATAAAATGATCGTCTGGTCTTAGCCGTGTTTGTTAACAGCAAACGATGAGCCTCGGCCATTAGTACTACCATTAGAACAAATTTATTTCTGCTGCTTTTCACCGCGAAATCGACGATTGTCTTTCCCGAATTTTTAGGATTTTTGGGATTTTTAGGATTTTTAGAATTTTTAGGATTTTTAGGATTTTTAGGATTATCTCCATCATCTGCTTCTTGCTCTTCGGCAAAATCAGTTAAGTTATCGTTGAAGGACATCGTTTTCGTTCGAGGATCGACTGAGCATTCTGGATAAACGTTCTCTTCACGTACGCTGGATTTTGAAATAACATTTTGGTCGCTAAAGTACGATATGTACGGTGCCTGTCCGGTAGATATATGTTCTATTATTTTCAGCGTAACAGCTTCAATGCGCGCGATTAAATCCTTCCTAAGTTCACACGCAAAAAAAATGGATAATGATTGATGCAACGAGTTATATAAGTCAACTTATTTGCGAGTAATAAAAAAATATAGCTCTGAATATTTTACCTTAACTCTTTATTGTCGACTATCGGTATTTTAATATATTTCTCTTGAGCGCTCAAAAATTGATTGGCGGTTGACGCGATTGTTTGCCCACGAAATTTTTTATTTGCCTTTTGCATTTTGTCTAAATCAAGAAAAATATAATAAATGAATATTAGTTTCATATATTTTTCATTATTTATTTTTATGGTATATCACTCTATGGAGAATGCTTCTGCAGAAAAGTGAGAGAAATAAGAAAATAAAACCAATTAATTATTTATAATTATTCACTCGGTGTTGTATAGTTAATATCTTTTAAGATCAATAACCCCAGTTTTAGTTCTTCTTTAACCCAACAGATGCCTTCAGCTTGCGCAAAGCAGACCTATAACCTTGTATAGAGACCGTTTCTATCGATAGAACTATGAAAGAAAAAAGAAAAAAATATATACTGTCTTATATACAATTTATTTTATTATTTTGCAGAATAAATATAATTGCCTGCCGCTGCTTTATAGAAGTTTTTATTATACTTCTGTTCAATTTATAACTATTAAGTACTACTATCGAATTTGGAATTGCAAAAAAGACTTGCAGGACTTCTTAATGGTAAAACAACCTAATAATTTATCATAGAGAAATAATATATTATACATGGAATGATCCTACAAAAAATAATTTGCATTTCTGAAAATTTTGTTTTTGAAAAAAATAAGAAATATCAATAACCAATTTGATATCCAATTAATTAATGCACTCGAATATTATCTTGATATAATTAATCAAAAGCATATGCAGCAGATATTCATAACTCATGATGATAACGCATTCGTTAATTTATATTTATTTATATGCATATATGTATCGTATTACAAAAATATTTCACAAAGAAGTTATTTGGTAATTTAATTCGTTCTATTGATAAAGAATAAATCAGGAATTGATTTGTATACCCCACCCGCTTTTGTTTGCATTAATTAGACATTTACGTAAAAGCGCCTATTTAACGTTCCACAAATATCGGGCGAACTACTGTAGCGGTATGAAAAATTGCAACACCGAAAGTCATTAGATTCAACGAAAGCCGAATCAAACGGAGAGGGAATCCGGATACGCTTTTGTCGTCGTTGAATGTTACGAGAGACGAGTTAAAAGGCGCTGGCAGATAAAAATCTACTACCTATCCGAGGCCGACATTCTCACAGCAATAAACATATTAGGTCCCGATCCACGAGGTAAAGTATTGACCGCGAGGGCTCGTTCGGAGCCGTGACGGAGTAGACATTAATTTTTCTCCCGATCACCGACATTCATATCGAAGTGGCGAATCTCGAGAGAGACCCCGGACACCCCGCTGCGCATTTGTGAGCACCGACCATTGAACGGCGCGCTACTGTACGTGCTAAAGACACTTCAGGGACTTATTGTGAGCGCGAAACACACACCCCTTACTGCAAAACGTTCGATTGTAACGAAATTCGGCGTGCATTCGCTACTGCTTTAATAGGAAGCCGTCCGGAAGGCGAGCGTGACCAAAATTAGCCATTTCCGAATTGAAATCCATAGCTTCTTTTAAAAAATCAATTATACTTATAAAACAATTATTTTTATAAAGATTTAAGAATCGTTCGAATAATGTATACACGTACAATGTGTCAGTCAGGTAAACGTAGAACATATATTCCAAAATTACGGCCGATTCATGCGAAACACTACTGTGACAAAAATGGAAATAACGATCATCGACTAGGGTTCTATCCTACATAAATTTCCCTAATCCGTGACATGCGCTGGGTTTCCAACACTTTTGCAAACGGAGGGACAATGAATATTAACGAGCAACTATGATATCTAACGTGTGCCAAAATATTTCAGAGACAACAAACGATTTGACGCAAATTGATTAACTTGGGAAAATTCATCTCGTAAAATTCTGGACAAATTAAAAAGAATGTCTGCGAATTCGCATTGACAAGCTCATACACGCGAACAAAAGTGAAACACCACCTTAAAGTTCCGGCCTCTTAGATGCTCATAACGGGATTATTCATGAAAAAATAATGCAGGGCGGCTAGCATGCTCGGTTTCGCATTAAAGACACTCCAAGGCTGCGCTGTTACAAAGGGGGATAGTGTTACATTGTGCAACGAGCACAGTGGAGAAACAGCCCTAAGAATGCCCTCGCCAGCCCTCAAATAGCCCGTATATAAACCAACACGCGTCGTCGGCACGTCCTTAAAATGTCAGTTGGATACGCGACGAAGAAGGAAGAATCGCACGAGATTAGATATTCACGAAATCTCACGCGTATGCACTCGATCTACCTCGCCAAGGTAATAATCCCTTTTGCATTTGCGCGCGAACACGAAGGAAATTGGACGCCTGCCGGCAAGAAAAAAAGACATAGAAATATTTTATCATGCCACCGAGTATTAAAAGCACCCGTACGCGGAGTACCTGTCGAATTCTGTGACTTCCGGTTTATCGATTTACAAGAATGGAAATGAAGTTGTGGAGGGACAGTTGACTAGGAAATTCTATGGATTTCAATACCGCGATAATCTTCTCGGCTTCAAATATCCCCCCTCGATTTAAATTCGCACGAAACTAAATATAGTCGATCAACTCTGGAAAATACCTGTCGCATGTCAACCAGTTTCCTTATACTGAGGTCAGGGATTTTCGAAACCCGATACACCAGGCATTCTGCGATTAAGTAAGACCTAAATGCCCACGAATAGACGCTGCAAGTAAACGATGTTCGAAGCTCGAATCTATTCAGAAAATCGTAACAGTCGAGGTTTTTCCAATCGGCGACGTCAAGAGATCGGATCTCTTGTCGTTCCTTTATTCGCGTCTTGGTACATTCAAGGCGATTTTCGGAGATAGCATCGAATTTGTCCAGACGGTGGAGAACGCGGCTGCGAAACAGCGGGACATTGCCTAACGTACAGACTTGGAGTAGAAAAAGTCAGAAGGGTGACTGCTAGTTAAAGTTACTATCTCCTGGTATTCGATATATTTACATTAATTATGTACATATAACAAAAGAAACAACAAATTGTCCTATTTATTAGAATGTTACCGAGCATGCCCGACTGAGTTCAAAGCAACGGCTTAACTTTCAGAACGAAGGGAATTTCCTAGTTTTACCGATACAGGCGTGAACGATTGATCGTTCGAAGTGCACTTATCGAGACTACTTGAACGCGCCGCGGTTTTCGAGGGATCGAACAACGTTATTGTAGCGACCACCGTGTTCACACACTATAAAGAGGGTTTGACGTGCGGTACTTGACTTAAACGTGAGCTTGGGAAAGTCTAAAACACTAAAACGACTATCGTCACGTGATGTCGTTTAAACGATTCATCGAGGACTTGATTGAGACTACCGGTGATTTGAGGTAAAAAAATATTTCTAAAAAATAAACGTAATTTTAAACTTTATTTAATTATATAAAGATACCAAGACGCGGCCTTTAATGACGTACCGTATCTCAAAATTGCGTTTTTTTTTTTTAGATACAAATCAATTAAAATCCTTTGGAAAGATGCGCCAATTTCAAGACGACGGAACGATGAAGAAAATGGTTTCGTGCGAAGGTATGATTGGTATTACGTACCAATTTGATACGCGTCTTCCGCGCGTAATCACCTAACGAGCACTTTCGTTTCCCTTAAATTCAGCATTCCTTTAATAACAGGCCAGTGCTCGGGGCTAAATAAGATCTTAGCCTCTACTCGACGCGTCGCCTTATTACACGTCAAATGTTTTCATGGTTATACCGAGAAGAAAAGAAACCGAACGTGGCGTCTCAAGGATGCCGACGGATGGAGAAAATGACGAATAGGAAGAAGTTGGGAGAGCGAGATAAGAGTAGGAAAAATAAATGAAAATTGGATAGAGGAAAGTGTATTTTATACAGATAGAGGTAAATCAAAGATAAAAAAATTAAAAGAAGACGAAGGATCTTTGATTGAAAAAAAAGAAGGGGTTACAGATGAAAGACCAAGTCGGAAGAGTGTGTTATAAAAAGTTCGACGACTTGTCGGCGATGCGCCTGAGGCAAATAAGGCGACAGAAACTGTTGCGATCCTCTCAAAAGCCGTCTTTACGCGTGCCACAGATCTCGGACGTGTTAAGTGTAGGTTTGTTATACCAGGGAAACTGGTTCGATCATAACGAGTCAGTCGCCAATTAAAACAAAAAATGGGAATTCCACATTGCTCTGAAGGTCGCTTACCTTACCTTATCAATTGCACGTTAATTTCGTAAAAAATCCACTAAAGCCACCAGAGACTAAAATAACACATATTCTATATATAAATACTTTTTTAATAAAAAAAAAAGGATGATTTTTATTCTTTAACTTTAGCTTTAATGTATGAAACAGTCTATTTAAAGAGTTTTATTTAAATTTTTTTTCATAATGTTTGATATTTTTGCCATTCTCTTTCTCTCTCCCTTATATTAAATATCAAATTCGGGCAAAAAAGCAATATCCAGAAAATTTGTCAAGATGCCAATATTTCACTTACTAGTATATTATAACTATAATTAATACAAAGAGTACATTAGAATTATTAATTATTTTTATTCTTTTAATGCGTGAATTTTGTTCTCTATCTTAATCTTCTATAATCCATCCATCCATAATTTTTGGTCATTTTTCAATTTCTATAATTTTTGTCATCTTTTTAAAAATTTATTCTCCCAATGCGCGGCGGCCGGCGACGGTGATTTGCGTGTGCAATTATGCGTAAAAGAGAGACGATTATACAACGATTCAATGTACAGGTATATAGATTAAAATAGGTGCGAAAGCGTGCACCGTGCGTGAATTAATAAGTGTTCGGCGTGTGCCACATGATGAGGCAGTTTGCAGCTGCCGGCTTTTTTCCGCGACAGAATTTTTCGCGATTACGAGGCGAGCAGATGCGTTCCCGAAGAATAATGCCCGATTCGCTCGCGCATCTCCTCAGCTTTGCGTGTCTCGCGAAATTACATATACCTCTTTTTACCATCGCGGCGTGCACAACGCGCTTCGCTCGAGTTAACCTTTCAACCCGTGACTCTTGGCGCGCGGGTTTCCTCGTCTCATTATGATCTCCGCGAGCACGCAAGATTATTCATCTTGGAAATTGCCGCGCGCGAGCATCATGCGATGCACTCAATGCCGAAAGTGCCGTCTTTTTTAACTTTCAATTTGCCGCGTTTAATTCGTAACTGCTAAGGTCGAGATGTCTCAAAAACAGCTACAGTAGAATATGGTATAATAAAGTACACCACTGCATGATAGAGATCATATCTCGAACGCCCGAGAATTCCTGATAATTAAGAGCAACGAGAATGCCATTGGGCTACGATTACTTGATCTTTAAGGGCGGTCTTTATCGCGGCTTAAGAGGGGATTAACGGTGAGGGATAAAGAGCCATCCGTGCTCAACCCCCAAGGATCACTGGCGCTTCGATAAGAAACGTACGTTCGCCGATAAGCTGGCAGATCTTCCAAATTCTCGATCGTCCTTAACGACATCACGATAATGAGATGACGATCCTTTGTCATATGTGATTCGGTTTCTTCTATCGAATAGAAGAACAATAATGTTATTTAATATTATTACAAAGAATGTAATGGTACATATATCTAAGTCTATAATAAATCTTCAGATCTATAAATTACTAAACTAGTACGAAATTAATAAGCAACTAATTGTAAGACAAACGGCGAAATAGAAAAGCGAGGGTGAATTTGGACGAACTGTCGAATCACGGAGGCGCGATCGCCGAGATTTGTTGGCTTTTCGAGAATGCACCCTTGTCGAAATCACATTGTTCGTAAACATATGTTCTCTCCCGTGGGCGTACGTGAAGGAGTAAACGAGAGGAGGCGAACGAGAAGGACGAAGGAAAACGGTCGGCGGATGAGCAGCGGCGGTCTGGCAACCAGTCTGGCATCACCTGGACAAGGAGCACGCGCCTTTTGCTCGGGCAGGAAGGCTCGGAAGGGGGGGGGAGAAGAGGGAATCGAATGTCTCTCCCTATGAATATCGATGCAACGTACGTATTGTGGTCGCGAGGCCGCCCCGTCGAACGGCGCGTCGCCATAATGCGCTCATATAACATCGCGACTCCACGTAACGACATTAAGCTCTAGCCACAATGGATGCGTGACCTGCCGCACTCACGGCCGTGAAAAGCAGCTCGTCCGGAACCCTTCGGTTCGCAATGAAAATCCTTTTAAACGCGCAAGCCCACGCCACTCGGAATCGCCTTACAAAAGGATGTTTTTCGCAGCTCCGAAACTGCGTCACGATTGATGCGTCATGTCACCTCGATCCGTATCGTCGTCGTGACACTTTTAGAATTCGCAATCGGGGGAAAAATATTTCTGTTCCTGACAAATTACTGATTTACCTATTCTTCGTTCTTAAATAAGACGCACACTGTTAAAAGATCAATCGCTCTATATCTTTCAACAGCACAGAAATATTTTGAATATTTTGAATATTCTTATTTATCGATATGAAAGAAAGTTGCGAAATTTCTCTCAATGCGACGTCTTGTAAATTCATGAGAGCCAACAATACCGTGTCACTGTAGAGATTGTCGATAAATAATCAATCGAAGGTCGCTCGGTGGACCTTGCTGGCTCTCGCATCTCCGGCATCTCCGTCGTATTTGTGTGCGTGTACGCGTACGTATTCGTGTCATCGAGACGCATGAACGATCACACTTCGGTCCCACCTTCTTCACGCTCGCCTTTTATTTCTTCTTAGCGTGCTCTCCCTCTTTGTAATCTTCCAGTGCACGCGCGTTCCTTAATAACGACCGCGAATCGAATTCACCAGCGTTGGGCGAAAAGTAATTATCGTTGCTTGTGAGACCAAAGTGGAGAAATTGATTTAAAATGCACGAAAATAGCCCCGCGTATTACTTGGTTTAAGAAATTGAAAATGGAAATTAACATGGATCCTTTTATCGCAACCCGCGCGCATACGTAGTCCCCGATTGTACTGCAAAAGTCGCTTTATTCATAATACACGGAAGACTGTCCGAGAAAAATGATTACTATCATAAAATGGCGTGAGACGGCCATTTACGAGCACGAAGAATATCCCGAACGCGTATGTCAAGGGCGCGAACGCTTGTGCCGTGCAACATTAAGTCGGCGTTTAATTTCAAACGAACAGCTGGTGCTTACTCGCGCATCACTCATAAATTCGATTTCTTTGGACCGTTCCGCCGCCTTCGACATCGCGCGATTCATCCCTCCGTGCGTATCGCACAGTCGGCTTAACGAGACTCAACGATGCAAGTAAACGCATCTTTCGATTATTTCACAAATAAACGCGCTTTTTATAAATGGGTGCGTGCAAGAAAGATCTAACAATGTATCTCTTTTCATAAATTATTCCATTAATATCTTATATTGTCTTAATTGTAGATGCACAAATTAGTCACAAATATAATAATGTAAGGATCTAATTAACGATCACATAGATTGTTAAAAACTCGATTGTCTTCACAATTCTTTTGCGAATAAAAATTATTTGCACAATTGGAGACATCTATATATAAGGTAAACGTCCCAGTGGCCGGACACATTAAAGAAAAATATTTACTATTTATTTAAAATTTAAACAATTAAAAATGAAAATAATAATTATTGTAAAAAAAACTTTAACATTTAACAATTAATCGGAAAAAAGAAGTAAACCTAATTAAACATTTTTGTATTTAAAAAAATTGATTAAATGAGCATGTGTCTGTTGTTTGAGTGTCCGGATACTACCTACATTAAGAATATCAGTAGTCCCAATCGCCGGACGCATGTGCGAACGCAATTTGTTAAAAAATGAGAGGTTAGTGTCATGCAGTGTCGCTTGTTGGAATCGATAGATTTTTGCGGTAAGTGTAATAATTACATGTTTTTAAAGGCATTGAAACTACTCACCGACAATTTATCTTCATTTACAAATGTTAAGATAAGTTATAATTTTTTAATTGGTTGGACACTGGGACAAGTTATGTCCGGATACTAAGCCATAACCTATTTCAGCTGTCCGGCCACTGGGACAAGTATGTCCGGACACTAACCCACAACCTATTTTAGCTGGCCACTGGTACATTGACACGCTCCATTACTTATGTAAATATTAAATTATTAATTGATATATGTGAGTTAAAATAATTTTTCCCTGCTTAAGAGAATCTTAAGTTTTTGAATGAATACAAATATTTATATTAAACATCTTTCTAAATATTATAAATTGTATTATTTATGACAAATCATGCTTAACCGTCCGGCCACTGGAACGTTTACCTTATATATGACTTTTTACAAGCTATAGAATAATTCCAGGTAACTTAAAAATGTTTATCGTATTAGCTGAATAATCTCTGACTGTCATTTAATGTCGCATCTCTCTTACAATTAGTTCGTCTTCGAGCAGCTCGTAAATTGGTCAGTCAATTATGATCAATTTCAAACGCAGATGCGTGCATCTGCACGAGAGAAAAAGACGGAGGTTACGTTATCTCCTCGTTTTGCGCTTCTTATGATGCGAAAGCCGACTAACGCGATTCCGTTTAACGAGAATCCGTCCGATATTCTTACAAAATAACGAAGGACAAAGAAATTGTGATCAGAAGAGAAATCTTTCAATAGCGATTATTTGTGAGGAAAAGCAAGAATAGGATTTTCTATATCTTAGTCACATCTGGAAGCAGGCACGAGATGTACAAGATCGGCCGGCCGACGGCCGGTCGCACAGTAGCACTTGTTGCAAAAGTCCCGAAATCAGGTCGTTCGTGTAACACCTTGCGCGATTCCCTTAAGGCGGCACGAGAGGAAAAAAAAGAACAAGAAAGAGGCCTCGAGAGAAGCTTTGCGAAGTGTGAGAAAGCGGAACGGGGCCCGGGAAGAAGAGAAGGCGAAGGGGATCCCCCTCGAACTACGTAAATAAAACATTTTGTAGCCGGTTTTGGGAGTGCGGTTGTGCGGCCCACCTACCGAAGAGAAGGGCTACCTGCCTCTCGCTCCTCTCAGACCCGGGTTTGAGGTCTTCATTCAGACCGGGTTTCAACTCGGGCCTCGTAGCCGAAGCCATTGACTCCTTGCGACGAGGTGGAGAGGAGCGAAAGGGGACACCCTCCCGATAAAGAAGGGCGCAGAAAAAAGAAAGAAAAGGGGGGAAAGGGCACGGGCAGGAGAGAAGAAATTCTTCCGATATAGGGTAAGGGACAATGGACGCGTCATCCGTGTCCAGATCTAACTCTTCGTACAGATAATAATCGCCTGGGAATCCGCGATTTCAAGGAAGCGACGGAGCTCTTCTTTCAAGCTGACTTCTTTCGGCGTGCGGGTGGGGATGATGGAATGAAAAGGATATCAAGAGTCGCGTCGTACGCGTCGAAAGGATCTCGTGAACAATGATCGTTCAATGTCTCCTCTCCCCCTCTCTCGTGCGTGTGGCGGATCCCATATTAGTGATCCATCACGCGAGCAATAAAAGGCGCAGTGACTTCTTCGCCGTGCTTGATCACGACTCGATCCCACATTAATCTGTCGTGAAACGTGGGATCAGATAAGGCAAGTGCATCGCTTTTTTTCTATATCTCTCTTTCTCTCTCTTCCCGCTCTCGTTCCATTTTTTTTACGCGCAAGTCGATGCCACGCGGGTATCCGTGAAGTCTAATGATAAGAGACGATGGGGGTAGCATTACTGGATCTAGGAAAACAAAACCGATAGCGAACGCGACACAGAACTTTCCCGCTGACTCGGTCTCGCGGCATGACAGCAACACAGTTGTCGTTGCTAAGAAAAACATTTTTCAATCCGAGAATTTTTTAAGTTATCCGTTCCTTAAAAAAGCTTTCTGCAATATTTTGTCGAACACTTCGATAGATATAAGATGTTTATGTTGCATTTTTATAGACGGATTTCATTTTTATGTATAGAAACGATTGATACGCGATAAATTGGGTGATAGATAACGAGTTGTATAGATACGGGAGTTAATTGCTGTAATTACATTTTGCTCATGGTCAACGCGGCAACCTTAACGGTTGAGTGCATTACCTCTGCTCCCTCTTTTCCTTCCCGCTTTCTCTCTTTCTTTTTCGAAGTCTGCTGCAGCTGCGACATTTTTCTAGCCGCGTTTGTGCATGCGCGTGTAAGTGCCGCGAGCAGGATAGGTGCGTGCAACGCACAGCCTGCAAAAAATTTTTTCAAAGTGTAAAGATTCACCTGTCGCTGTTAAATAATTGCGCTAAGAAACCACAAATATATAATTTCGCACTACAAAAAATCATTTACTATCAAATACATTATTCTCAATTATGACAAAGTAATCAGATATTGAAGAATGGAGTATATGGAATGCGCGAATTATATGTTAATTATAATTCAATCGCAACAGAACATAATTCAACAATTTAGATGCTAAAAGAGCTTGCCGTTCTATTATAATATTGTGACAAAAAAACGCAATCATTGATTACTTACATTACCATGGATGCCGTGCATTAGTCTATATATCTATACTGACGTATATATTATTCGAGTTTGGAAGACAGAGAGAAAGCAGGCAGATGCAAACTTCATTATTTCTAAAGAAGAACCTGCCACTGTCGAAGAACCGGCTCCGGAACCCACAGAGAAGCTATCGCGATGAGAGCACAGAGATCTTTGTGCCTAAATCTTGCAAACTGCCGGAATGCCCAGACAAATTATCATCCAACGTCACAACAGAGCGTGCCTTTTCTTGTCCCGGCCCTTTCTCGCCTTCGTCCTTCGCCCTCCTTCGAAGGTGCGTCCGAATAGCGCGTTTGATTTATTGCAATCTCGACGCTCGATGTCTCCGCGGGAATCCGTGCACGGGCGCTCTAGCCCTCCGAGCTCCTCGCTGTCTGTTCCACCCCCTCTCGCTCTCTCTCTTTCTCTCTACCCTGGTTTGGACTCTGGTGAAATTCCACGGTGGTCAACTGTACAAAAAGGGCCCGTCCGACGTCGATTATCCCGAGATTCACGGGAGCCACGATCGTGCTCGTCTTTCGTAAAGGGGCACGTCATTTGGAACCGTTCGAGACGACACGAAGAAGCCCGTAAGGACGCCCCTGATAGCTCTCCGATGAACTCTCGCGACGTGGGAGACCCAGTCACGCTTCTCCGCGAGTTTTACGAGCACCGTAATTAAGCTCGTCATTTAATAATTATGAAATGTCAACAGTAATAACATGAATTTCTTACGGTCGCACCTGCATCGCGATCTTGACATGAAAGAACTCCACTCGCGCTTTTAAGACGACTTTATTAAGACACAGATGTCAGGACCAAACGTATACGCGACGCGGAGGTTGATTTTAATCTTGCCTTCATTGACTTTGATTTGTTTTTACCCGCTTTATCTTTTTCTCGCGTTCGGCTCGGTTACCTTGAACACGCATTAAAGTTCGAGTACCTTGTTAACATATTCGCAAGTTTATATAAAATTAGCACGAAAAATGCGCTGTTAATTTCAGCTGCTCATTACTTAAGGAAAATCAAATCAATTCAGGTGAAGAATATTCCCTTCCCCATAAAGTAGATACTTTTTTTTTATCCCAAGGAGGTGATTAACCAACTATGTATCCGAGGACAAAGTTATCATGTCACTATCAGTATTCAGTCGCGAGCAGATGTGGCCGCCCTTGAGATCGACAGCGGCCGCAGTCGCCGCAGATGACACCGATGATTACGAATTATTTATTTTCTAAGGGGTTGTGATCACGCCGTTCGAGAAGAGATGACGGTGGTCGCCTCCCGCGGTTTAACCTGATCAGATAATCGAACATCCCTCCGACACGTATCCACCTCTATAATAGCGTGCATGACGCCAACGTGTCACAATGTCGATCGTATAGGTAAAAAAATAATGAAATTAAATTGCCAGTATATATTTTCTCTAAAATATGTATTTTCCCAAATTATGCGAAATTATCTCGCTCGTTTCGCTACACATTCAAAAGGTAGACGTTAGAATCGCGTGTTAATTTTAAGGAAAGCCACTATACGGTAAAAGCCGAGATCGAGGATCTCGATGTTTTATGCTCCCAGGGGACACGATCTTTTTATGCAGAAAATCGAGGCCGTTTATATTGACAGGACTTCCTCGCTGCTGACTCGGGACTCTCGGGAGATGAGTATTAAAGCGTCGGATCCGCTTCGCGCGGAGGGGGTCTGCGGCACGCGACCGCCACAAACCGGTGTTAGCAGAAACGCCGAGAGACGCACGCGGCTTCACCGACGGATCCGAGGGAGAAGGAGCCGATGCGACGGAGATGGCGAACGCGCGCCGACCGAGACGAAAGGCGCAATGGGAAGAAAAAGGCGCGCAAGAAAGATCAAGAGGAACGAGTCACGGCGACGTCCTTGGGATCCCTAACCCACATCTAATTCGCAAGCCGGTTTCGCGCGGCGTGAGCACGAGCGCAGTTTAAGATCCTGTATCGTTACGATTACCGCAGTAATTTATAATAAGTAACGCGCGATAAAAATATGAATACTAATAAGGAGTGGCGGTATGGTGCGCGGCAATAAGAGCAAGGGTATATAACGCGGTAATATAAATAAAAAAAACTACTAAATATGCAATAAAGGATTGTTATGTGCGATAAATAAACGCACGCGTTTAATTCGTCCAATAAATCTTCGAAATGCATTTTATATCGCACGATACGCACCTCGGCATTCGACGCAAAGAAACTGTGCATTGCATTCGCGTAGTAATTATTCGCGGGGAACCTGATGATAGCAATTAAGACGGCGAGACTCCGCCACCGAATTGCCAATCGATTACTGTCTCCTGGGATTTTTTTAAATCGATAAGGATCTGTTTGGCGAGATAAACAGCGGGATCCAATGCGTCCTTAA
This sequence comes from Temnothorax curvispinosus, assembly GCF_003070985.1. NCBI lineage: Eukaryota > Metazoa > Arthropoda > Insecta > Hymenoptera > Formicidae > Temnothorax > Temnothorax curvispinosus. The sequence goes on from NW_020209989.1 coordinate 190,340, forward strand.
CGAGAAATTGGTTCACGAGACGGTGATCCGCGACCTTGCGTAAATCATTCTTTCTCGGGAACAACAAAAGAAAGCTTCTAAATAATCCCTGTAATAGGGATGATTTAGAAATTATTTTTATATCTTTACAAAAAAATAAATAAACGTGTGACGCAGCCCATACTTTGAAAAACGTCGATACTCGTCTACACCGTGTTTCTTTTTTTCCGTTTCTCAATCAATCAACCTGGATTACGAAACGCGACGAGAACAGTACCGCTGGTCGAAATGGAGAATATCGAGAGACCGCGCATCGAGGACACGATACGATTACGATACCATCACCTATAGCCTCAGCCGGCGAGCGCGCTCGTCGCCGTTAGAAACAATTTGCTAGACGGTAGCGCGCGTCACGTCGAGCCGATAGCTCGATGGCGCGGCTTTGGCTCGTGCCGGTAATGAGCCCGCATCGGGCGGTCCTCCACCGACGTGTCTCAAATACACAAAACGACGCTTACGCACGCGCGCGAGCGAGCATACTCACCGGGCGTGCAAACGGTCGGGACACAGACAACGCAAATAGACTACCACACTGGGCCTAGCACCTGCTCAGGGTGTCACTGGCACTCTGTCGCCGGCGGATAAAAATATCAGAACCGTAAAACAGCGAGGTGGAAAACAGGCGGGGAGGTGACAAAACGAAAGAGGAGGTAGAGTAGAAGAAAAAGAATGTAGGCGAGGAGCTTCCTCTTCGCGACGACGACCACGCGCCGGCCGGCGTTCCGTGCCATGCTCGCTCCGGTCGTCAAAAATTTGCCCTTACGACTCTCGCGGTTCGCCGCGACCGCCTCTCGCTTTATGCCACGTTGGCGCGGTAGATCCTGCAGGGCGCCGCGCCGGTCTTCTCCTATTCACGAAAGAGATGTTATCGCGCAGAAGATTTCACCCTCTCGCTGCTGTTGGTTGTCGGATCATTTTCCTTAGAAAACCCGGCAGATGTACGCGAGGACCCGGCTGCGCGACTTAAGAAGATATCAGGCGAGTCCTACCTTCGGAATACCAAGTTGAGCGCGACGAATGATTAATTGTGATTATAAGAAAAAATTAAGAAAAATAAATAAAAATCACATACCGCATCAAAGAAAAGCGTGAGCTGAGAGACGAAAGTAAGCGAACTGGAGCAACGAAACAACATTGTCCTGTACCGATCGCAAAATAAGCAGAGGGGGTCAGGGGTCGCATGGCCTCCTCTACAAAAGACTCGCGGCGCAGTGTTTTGCGGTTTTTTCATTTTGGCACGCGCACGACGTGCCCCGGGTAAACGGATATCCCACAAAGCGCTTTATTGTGCGAAATTGAATACCAGCGCTAAATACGCGCTAAAAGGGACGTCCCTCTATCGTCTCACGTGCTTCCCTGCGCATCTTTTGACGAAGACCGGCGGACGGCACTGTGCTCAATACGGTTTTAAATCGAACTCCATCACAATCGAGATAATATTACTATTTTTTTTTCAATTAGTAGAACTACACACATTTAATTACGTATTTCATACTTTAAGTATAAGAGAATCTACGTATTTAAAACATTAGGCGATTTCTTTAGTCACTTATACAACCTCGAGCTCAAGGTAAGGTTCGTGCGACATGACCCAACCGATACACAATCGATTATTCAAATCTTCTTCAAACCTTGAAAATCGGACAACCGAATCGATCGGAGCTTCGGCAGATGCTGACGCAGAGAAAATCGTGTTGCAAGTACGCAGAAAGACAGCTATCTATTTTTGCGCTTATAATGTACGGACAGGTGCTGACGCTGAAGCACTCGTCATTGCATCTGCCGTATCTAGCATACGAAAAATGGTGGATTTTTATTTTGTTTTTTACCGGTAATGAGATGTGCAATAATCGTGTCACAAAGTGGATCTCATGCGTGATAAAGAATATAATATTATAATGTATTACTTAGCACGGCATTATAACTTTTAGCTCTATCATTTGTGAAAAAAATCATTCAAGTTTCTCCGACGTGAAAGATATAACTATATCAGTGAATTAAAAGTAATGCGAATGATATATTATTTGCTCTATTGCGTGTCTTATATTTTCTTTCTATCTATTTATTATTTATTAGTACTATAGAGCTTTCATGAGTGTTATGAGCTTAATTTGACTGCGTAATTTTGGCAACGCTCAGTTCTAATATTCAAAATCGAAATAATTATCTTTGTCACAGTAGGTTTGATTTTTAATCGTTTCACCAGAAATATATATATATATATATATATATATATATATATATATATATTTATATATTTCTGGTGAATATATATATATATATATACCTTTTTTTAACATTATCATTAAACGATTGCAATTCTTCAAATCTCTTAACACAATATACAGCCATAGAAATATTATTTGCACGCATCTCTAAAAACGTGACTGCTCCACTCGGGTATACATTATTCGACGATGACGAAAGTGTTTTACGCGGAGTGCATCGAAACGTTTCGACGACATCAGGTTCCTACTCTCGCATATGGATCATCGAGCACAAGGGGGGGTCTCCTCCACCCGCGTATTCGATGATTCCAAAAATAAACGGGGATGATGCTGCAGGAGCATAGCGAATGCATTCCGAGGCATATTGCGCTGACGCGGAAGCAGACTAGGTGAGTAAAAGACTCGTGTCGAAATGTGCAGGGATGTCGCCCTGTGTCTAATGAACGAAAGAGGGGCTGCGTACAAGTCACGACTCGATTTATGATTCTAAACGATGCTTTGATGACGCTCCAAATATGCCAGGGAAAGTTAATCATCTCGTGACGCTGTTACTCACTCGATCGGTCGAGTCATTTGTTTGAATGTGCTCCGAACTTTTCAAATTCAATATTTTCCGAATTCTGAAATTTTAAAATCTAAATGGCGAATATTTCTCTTTGAAATGTATAAGACACAACGTAAAATATAGATAAATTGAAAAGTAATGGAAAATAATAGAATTTTTTTCAGAATTTTTTTATTATCTCCGGTTTTATTAACAAAAACTTTACTCTGATGATACTGCGTGATGCAAAAGGGACATATTTATCCGCGGTAATATCGCGGTGAAAAGCCCAAAGATGAATTGGCAAGACAGATATTGCCAATGAATACGCGATACAGGAAACGCGTGCGCGCGCGGTAAAAGCCAAATACGGAAAGTCCAGGACAGATAATCAGCCCGTATGTTATAATCATCGCGTATTTGTTTCAGCCATTATCTATTTCGCCTCGTGCATCACCTGCTCGGTTGAAGCAGAAACGCGTGCGCGCTTGTAATTATTGCTCCTATAGTACGCGATATTTGCTTGTTACTAGATGATAATTATTCATTGGTTCCTGATGAGGTCGTCGGCTTTTACGTCGACACTTGGCAACTTTCGCCAAGCTCATAACACTCATGAAATCATGAAAGTTCTATAGTACTAATAAACTCATAACGTCATAACACTCACGAAAGTTCTATATAGTACTATCTAATAAATAATAAATAGATAGAAAGAAAATATAAGACACGCAATAGACCGAATAATATATCATTCGCATTACTAAACGCTAGCTATTTTCGATCGAAAAGAACTGTCGCGACTTCGATTCATGATTTTTCTCGGTAATGCGCTGCCGGCACGTCGCGGTGAACCATCACTGTGAAAAGCTATGAATCGCGTATTTACCTATGAAAGAGATCGAAGACACCTGAGGCGCCACACACGGCGGCGCAGTAACCCGAAACTCCCAAACCCTGCTTCGCGCAGCATCGCGACAGACATGTCTTTGCATAAAGGGCTCCTCCGGAGAGGGAGGCCCCTTTTCAGAGGCCCCACTCGAGATCATCTTTCTATTGACGCATCGTACCGAAACGCGCGTAAAACTCTGCGGCGATAACGAAAAACATGCCGCGAGAAATCCAACGTGTTTACGTGTTCGTAACGATGCGTTCGATGTGAATTAAACAAATTCTTTATACGTATTTCATAAGCAATGAGCAAATCAATTTTAATGTAAATTTGTTCGCAAATTTATCGTGTGAGGAATTGTGAACGAGGCGGAAACTGGGCAGCTAAGCGTTGGCAATTCATGTGAAAAGCAGGGCCGTTATCGAACATGATCGGATGAATCAGGAATTTCCATACGTAATTGCAGCGATTACGGTCCCGAGCAACTGGTGCCATCGTACCTCCCCTACTTCGTAGCCTGCAGTTCTGTTCCCGATGCGACAAGAGCGTATGCTTTTTTTTAGATACTTTACGCGAGGACTCATGCACATCATCAAAGGGGATGTCGAGCGTTTAAAACGGCATAAATTAGAAAGGTATTTATGGCAGATGCGGGGGTGGCAATATGGAGTCCATATATGACAAAACCACACCTTCCATCGAATGTGATTCCTCGCACGATAAAACCGAGAGGACTTCTTTCGGAGAATTTTTGTCCATCAAATATTAACGTCCGTAACGCCTTACTTACGATTATTAATCGTGCAAGATGCTTAACTGAAAAAATATAGTTAAAAATAGCCGTAAACGGGAGTAAGCGGAACACGACAATTAACTTCTCGAAAAGTCGTCGGGAGTGTCGGGACCCCAGTAGCGTGAAAACGTTTTACGCGGCACGCGATTTTTAGGCCAACCCTAAAAAAAAGGGCAATTATACAATCGTTATTTCCACAAATTGCGTCGTGGCACGAGGGAACAAATGTATCGCACGGGATCTATCCTTTGCTTACCGCCCATTCCTCTTTTCTGCTGCCGTTCCCCTGCTCCAAGCTGCAATTATTATGACACGGAGAGGAGAGGAGAATGAAAGACAGAAAGAGATAACGTAAACCCGCGTTGTGTTAACCTATGATTCACCTCTTAATGCGGCTCCTTCTGTTCGATTATGAGAGCCACGAATTAAATGAATATGTACACGAAACTTGAGCTAACTCGATTTGCTCTCATTAGATGCGAGTCGCCAGGAATTCTGGATATAATTTTTGCTTATTCTATTTTCAAAAACTTGGCTCTCTTTCTCTCTTTCTTTCTTTCTTTCTCTCCAATAATATAAAAACATCAATAATTATACGCTTCATCTACAAAGAACATGTACATTTGTATCAAATTAAAGCGTCAGAAAAATAGTATCATTTCACTGCCCTTAGCATTGTAAAGAAAACGAAAGCGAAAAAGGATCTCCCAAGAGCGCTTTCCGAGCTCTCGAGACCGCGTCCTTTGCCGTGGAAGGGCGAAACAAAAGAGAGCAATGGATATTGTTTGCCGACGAGCACGGTCCCGACCATCGGCAGGAAGTGGCACGGCCGATAGAATGCTTAAGACAAAACGACGAAGAGACCGATACTTTCGCAGCCTCAGACATCGTGTCGAGCAGGCGCGCGTCGCGCGTCGCGACGGTTAAGCAAATTAGCGCCGGCGCGGCGGTGAATAAATTCTTCACGGTGAATGGAGACCGGCTCGCCACTTCACGGGGGGTAGATTCGTCGACATATGGCCGGGACCGAATTCCAGAACATCGGAGCGTCATACCTTCGCTCGACAGTACGGGCGCACGCGTACATGTACATGCTCCAAAGCGGCGAAATGACGCGGTAGACGTATTATTAGCGGACGGACGATAGCTTATCGTTCCTGCAATCGTTGTACAGCGATGTGCTGTCTGGAACATCGGGACGATTCGCGTCATCGATATCGGGCGACACTAGAATCGTTCGGAATGGTGAGCGAGTAACGTTAAATTACGGATTGGAAATCTCTAACAAAATCTTCATTCTGTAAGCTGATGCTGTGATGCACCACTGCCGGCGCTTATAATAAGGGCAATAAACGAATTAAAGGGAAGTTGCCTGTCACGCCACTTTAAGGCATTATAGCTGCGGATCCGGCTCCTGATTAGGATAGTCCTTTTAACTACTTCAATTAGTGTCCATCCCTATAGATGAGGATCTTAGGTAGAGCCGGGAACACGCGCGTTTGTCCCTAACTGCGTTTCTCTTGAGATATATACGGAGTGAAGGCACGTCATTCCGGGCTGGCTACCGCAAGATAAACATCTTAAACCGCGACCGGTACAACTCGCCCGACTTGGCGCAATTTCTCGGCCGAGCCGTTGCATCGTCGGGCGCGACGCAAGGATCGCTTTGTGGCTTTGTACCGGGAAGACAATGGGAAGCCAGAGACGGCTACGACGGAAAGGGCGTGTTTATGACACCCGTTAGATAAACGCTACTTCATCAACTCCCCCGATTGTGTGATCGCCCAATGAATCAGTAATTCTACTGTCCCCACCAAAAAATCGAGAGATCGTATCAAAGTTGGTATACGAAGAAAAATTGAGTGCAATCAGGCACGGAACCCGAAATCTCTGATTTTCCTGTACACGTCGTACGAGTCCTCGAATTCGCGGAAGATCGACACGTATGGGGTGTCGGAGAAACTCCCAGTCTAGAGGGATAATTTTAGCGAAGTAACGTAAGTAAATAGCAGCGGTAGTAAATAGCAGGATAGTAATCGTCAATTAGAGAATATATACACGACCACCCTTCGCATTTCCTTTGTGGGTGTTACGTCGGGAAATTCCCTAGCAGGAGCAGTCAGTGGCAGAGCTTAACTGGCGGTGAATCTTCCCACACCAATCAAAGAGCACCCCTCGAAACGTTCCCTCTCCGCTCTCCGCGCCCACTGCTCTTGCCCCCTCGTGATTCTCCCGGGAGTTATCTACCCCTGCTGAATGCGACGAGCGTGTGTGTGCGCGTACGCCTCTAAAAGCCCCTTAATTCCGTTCATTTGTACCGCTGGCATCCGTATCGAAGGTCAGGCGGAGGGTTCGAGCTGTCGACGTCCTTACCAGTCGATGTTTCCTCGTCTCCCGACAAACCAATCAATCACCGATCTCCTTGTCTTTCGCCCTACCGGCTACCAAAATTGACAACCCTTCTATAATCTGTCGACTGTCTATGGTACATTGACACTAAATGTTTTAAGCTTATTTAAATATTGCAGGCAAGGGACATTTTATACTGAAGATGTAAGTGCTTAAACTTCAAGGTAGAATATTTACGCGCAAATAATCACGATGACAAAGACGATTTATCGAAAATGTGACGTTTTATAAAAGCAAAGGAAAAAAAGGAATACAATTGGTAATTACACGGCGCACTTTAATGCGGACGAGCGCGGCTCGTCGAAATTATTATTCGCGCTGTCTGCTATTCTACATAAATTGTCCCGTACGGCTGTTAACAGTTTGTTAAAGTAGTAACGATTCGATTCGCGAGACACTCGAGCGGCGCATTCACATGAGCGCACTCGAGGTCCGAGTAAAGCGAGCGCGGGATGTTTATGGGGCTGCTTTCGGACTGGTAGCGTATTGCTCCGCGCAGCATGGGGCATGTACGCGGCGCACCCGTACCCCCATGCTGTCAGTGAAGTGCACCCTCGTCGTAAGAATCGCTTATGTATATCCATGGGAAAAATATTGGTTTATTTGGATGCTCGAAGATGCATTCGCATATAACGTTTGGTCTACCGATGCGCCGTTCGTACAGCCAATGTGTATATTACCCGTCAAACTTCAGAACACTATCTGCATTCACGAATTAAAGCCCCTTAAGCAATTTCTTTGCTTCAGAGATTTTTAATCACACTCACAATCAGTTTTAGTTACAATCACAATATTCCAAGTAGATATTACTTTAGCGTGCGAATAAACGCGATAATTAAAGACTCGTTCGCCGCGAACATGCGATAGTGATTAGCTACTGAGAGATAATGGTACCTACATGGTGATAATATTTTCAAGGGGCTTGTGAAGGCGACGTTTCCACGGCTATGATACGCGAATGGCACGAGCGGTGCTTTTCGAAAGACATGCATGGCGGACACGTGTCCACTAGGTCCGACACGTGGTTGCGAACGCCAGGTGGTCCTTCCGCCGTCATGCATCGCGTCGTTAAACGGGGATATATCCTGATAAGAAGCCGCACCGACGCGACGCGCCCCGCAAAGTGACGTTTTTCCGCAAGCTATCCGGCAGATCTAGGAGGCACGTGATTTTCACGCTCTTTGAAGAATGAAAACCACCAAAGCTCATTTTAGACGATCTATAATTAATAATAACTTAATAATTAATATACGACTTCAATATAAAATCCACGTCCTCTTCGATCGCTCGCTAAATAACTTTGCAGAATTACGAATTACGAATTAGGTAATTTATAAATGCTATTGTGTGTGTCTGAGATTTCTTTCGATCCACTTATTTCCTGAATTGTTAAAATATGTTTTGCGTCGCCCTCGATCCGGGGATTTGGTGAGAGTATCGTGGGAGGCTGTGAGAAGAAGGTCAGCGCGCGAAAAGCGAAAGCTTTAATCGCACGATGTGGGCGGCTTGACGAGCCAATAAGGCATGACATGACCGATCAGTTTACCTCTTCTGCCCTGAGCCACGACATTATTTCCCGACCACAGTTCCGCTATCTTCCTATCTTTTCCGCAGAGTTCACACGAGTCAGCAGCGACGGCGGAACGTCGCGAGGGGAGTGACGTTATATGTATAATAGGGGATGATTGCCGTTTGACAAGCCCCTTTATGGCGCTTTTAATACATCACTGATAGAGATAGGGTTTCGCGGTAGCTACGTTGAACGTTGCGAGAAATATATCTTACTTTTCCATCGTAATGATATTTTAAATCTCATTACGTTATTAAAAAGACATGTTATACTTACAAAATTGATGATTAACAATTGACAATGGCTGTATTCAATCATTATAAGCACAATGTTATGCAAAATCGATTTCATATTTCAATTATTAAAATGTCACATGCACGTAAAAATATCTCATTCATTTTAACATTTTTCTGTTAATATCTGACATATTTCATTGCAAGCTTGGTAATAATATTGTCTAAATTTCACAAAACTTTTCCGTGGAATTCTCTATGGAATAGTCTATATCAATGCTTAATTATGAAAAAATTAGTTAAGCTGAACTTATATTATGGATTAAAGATTAAGAAAAATTAAACATCGTGGGATGATCCAACTCAGTTAATACGACGTGTACATTTATTATGAGCCTAACATCGCGCATGCTGTTTTCACTGAACGCGCGCTCCCAGATAGAATTACGGACAGGCAACCGTCTATCTCGCCCCTCTACAGAAATCTGCTTGTCTGTCAGTATGGAAGATAATCATTTCACTTTAATAGACCGCGATCGGCCATTCATCGAGCCGACGTAAACGAAGTCGAGCGTTTCCTATCCACAAGGGGCGCGTGCCAAAGGCGGCCAAAAATAGAAGGCTCCGATGGGACTGATTCTTTACGGATATCGCGGCTTTTCGAGAACCATTTTCGAAGTATCTCATGTCGAGACATACGATGATGTAGTGGCAATAACTTTTGAAAACCCGACTTTGTTGGTCCTTTCAGTTCAGTACTCAACGTCTGAAACATCAAACTGTTATTGCGAATAGTGTGGGTGTAATTGCGGTCCAGCTTCCGGATTGAATTCGCCTTGTACAGAGAATGCGAACCTTTTCGCAGGACCGCACATTTTCTGCCTGTCTTTGTCGAGTCGTGACTCGTGCCTGCGTTTAAAGGAAGAATGCCTACGATCCATCATGAGAACGCTTGTTAGGGGCTATTGTCAATTTTAGGGCATGTTATACAAACGTTAGAAACGTTTGCGGCCTGGCATTTTGTTACTCTTAACATATTATTAATAAAATAAGCCAATATTGCTTTTTAATATAACCTTCATGTAAATATAATATATTTACATGAAGGAAGAACCACTAATCTCCTCTGCCTCGTTTAACATTCAAGATAAAAACTTATTGATGGAATCTTTATAGATTTAAACTTTTTAGATCTTACATAGCTTCAGAATATAGATTATGATTATTAAATTAAGAAGTCATTTGTGAATCGATTCTCAACGGTTACAAGCGCATCGGTCGGATCCCTCGTGCTGAAAGGATTACAGGGTTGATTATTGACACGAGGGGTAGGTTAGTCTTAGCTGGGGCCCTTTCGCGTCTGGTGACACCCTATATGTTTGAACACATTTGTTGATAACCCCTTTTGCGAGATACCCATCGTATAAAGTTACAGGGATTTACAAAGTACAAATAGAAGAAGCAGCTAGACTTCGGAGATGTGACTATTCGAGTCTGGTACCGTGGAACAATATCCCGACTGGTATTCCGGCATTCGAGATCGATGTTTGTGCGTCCATACTGCCGTGCTCATTTAATAACGCGAACTCTGTGAAATTAAGCCGAGCAGCGATCGCCGGCCCTTCACGTGAAAAAGAGAGGGGTGGTTTTTAAAAATTGTAAAATTTATATCATCCGCGCGTGTCTAGTTTCCGTTGCGGAGGATCTTCTCCGCGGGGTATCGGCCATTTTCGGACACGGAGGGTCGAATAAATGTTTTAATTTATGCGCGAACCATTGCGTCGTAATGCTCGCGTGCGTCCGAATAGAGCGACGGAAGAGACGGTCTTTTAACGAAGGGTTAGCGTTTCAAGAGTGATCTAAAAAATCTCTTAGATCGAACACGATAATGTCCGTATTTCATGAATTAAATCAGTATCTATCTTATCTATCTGTAATCATTACCTTTTACTAATAATATTGATTTTTAATAATACAATTGTTTTTGGTGAATCAAGCCCGTAAATCATGATCTTTATTCGAATTTTAGAATTATCTAATATTATGATTTACATAATATTCTCTTTTATCTTTCAACAATATCAAATACGTCACAAATATCTCCAACAATTTTTTAATTGATTCTGAAAATGTCAAATTGATTTTCGATTGAATTGAACGCATAACAAAAAGTGTTCCGGCAAACCGCTCGATCACGACGTGGTGGCGTGTATTTAGATATATCTCGGTCTCGCTGGCCGAGAAATAAATTTGAGGAAGAAAAGAAAAAAGAAAAAAAAACCCGGCTGAAATCGAAAAGCCAAAGATCCTACACACGATAGCTGATCTATAAATAGGCTCATACGTGATATAACGCGTGCACGCCTATCGTGAATTCGCAGCTGAGCGCATACGGGTGCCCTAATGGGAGACTCCGTAACACGATGAAATTTCAAAAAAATGTATAATAGTGACCTACGAAAAGAGACAGGTAAGGAGCTCTATAAATGCTCCCGTATCATAGAAAGATTCGACTTGGCGATAGCAGCGAGATATTTTTCCCCGCCTTTCTCGTCAGTCCGCGAGAGCGGGCGCGCTCTTCGAGACCAATTTAAATCAATTTAACCTACCACCCCCTCCTTAAACGAGGCTCAATTGGCACACAATGAGAAGCCGGGAGTCCTTCGACCGAAGGGAAACCAACACGCGGTACTTAAATCTTAAAACTTTCTACGACGCTCCACGCTGTCTAAAAAAAAACAAACTCACAAAAATATTCTAGATAATCGTTGAATTTTTCCCATTGGAGATAAAACATTATTTCACGATCATCAAGAGGATCCCCTTTTTCTCAATCGTTAGAAAGTTCTATTAATCTTAACTTTAGTCATCGGAATCGTATTACTATTGACACCTAACAGATAAGATACGATGTAATAAATGTGGGAGAATAGAAAGAAAGTGATAAGGGGCGCAGATATCATCCGTGTGAACCACGGACCTTTTAATTACGTAATTAAATGAGAGCAAAGATCATTAGGGAAAACCTTTTCGTGAATCATCCTAGGCTATACAAATTTTCTTTATCAAGACAAATCGCATAGCCGCTTTATAAAAATTAAAGTGAAAGAATGACGAGCCCTTTCCGCCTCTTCGTCGAAGTCAACCCTTTGCGCACGCGTTTCCAGCCGAGGTGAAAGATGATTGGCCGGCGATTAAAACTTCTCGTCGTAGGTCGTACCGAAGCATATGTCGCGATGCCCTAAGGGATACACGGAGGGGTAGATTTTTTTCTCGATCTGAAGGGCGCGTTTTCCGGGGTAACATCGGTTAAACGCAGGGACAATAGATATCAGCTTTTTTGAGAGCACGCCATAAAGCCCGTAATGTTTTCATAGCTTCCGCCGACGGAAATCGCCGTCAAAAGAAAAAAATCGAGATGCAAAGTAAACGCGAAAAGTAACATTCTGACAAATGTCGGTGAATATTTTCTTTCAACTTACTTTCCCATCAACGGATTGATCCTCGTGAAGTGCGACAACGGTAACAAACATGGATTTATCCGAGTACGTGTGTATATGTACGTTATATGTCAATGACGCGATTTTCCGTCGAGCGAGTTCGTAACCCTAAGCGATTTACAAAGCAGCCGGAGGATTGACTCGTGCTGAATGGATTATGGAGTTCACATCAGATCACAGAGATCTCGGGCCCAGAAGGCAGCATCGCTTTGAAAAACCGGAAGCAGCCGGCACGAGCCCGGAGACGTGAGCGGGTTACCGACGTTATAGTCTCGTCATCTGGCTCTCAACTAAGGTATAAGAATTGCTGAAAAGAACGGCCATCGGAAAATGCAAATGAAATTGCATCATCAAAAAGAGACCAGTTTCAAAGATCTAAAATATGCGTATCTTAAATAAATATCTCCGAATTATGGTAGCCATAAGAATGTGATGAGCAGAATCGTTTAACTACTTCGATATAAACGCTGGAAAATCAGGGGCCGTTAAGTGAGCATTACGTTTAAGGACGCGCGCACGTAGCTGACAGGTGACGGAATATTTAAAAGTTCTGAGAGAGGGGGGTTAGTCTCCTCCTACACGTTGCCGGCCGAGGCACGCGACTAGCATTGTATGCAAATGCGAGGCAGATGCGCGGATAAGCCCGAAAATTTGACCTTCCCGAACGATACGCCGTCACTTCGCAACTGCTTATAAGATCAATTATAAAAAAACTGAGTAAAAAAAAAAAATAGTTTTAATCCCCAGCTACAGCTATGGTTAATCTTGACATTTTATAAAATATTCTGTAGGATGTATTAAAAAGAACGAAAGAAATTCGTTTTACGTAATAAAGAAAATTTCACGAAGCGACGAGGCGAATTAATGGCTCGTCAGAAAAGGCTCGTAAAAATTCTAATGGGCGCGATCTTCTTCTTTCTTTCACAATAATTCGCAATAATTGTCTCGAGAGACAAGAGAAGGGAAAGATAGAGATAGTGATAGAGAGAGTGAAAGAGAAAGAGAGCGGTCGCTGGCTGGCATCGTGCGATTTCGCGGCGCGTTTATTACGTAGAAACGGCGGGGCGCGACGTCGCGAACGGGGAGATAGTGTCATGCACAGGAACGCATTCGCCGGTACACGCGAGCGGTACCTGTGTGCAAGTAACCAGAGTACTGTCACGGAGGCGTACAATAGGCCAGTTTCGGGGACAATAGCGGAGGCCGACAATCAAATCAGCTCGCTATCAGCCACCCCAACCCACCAACGTTTATCCTTTGATCCGCTCAGTCGTTCGCTCGCTCACTCACTCGCGCGGGGCAGCAAACACTCCTGATTGCACACCCTCTGTATTTAAACAGCCTCGAACTGTGTCTCTCTCCTCCCGCCGCTGCCTCTCTCCACCCCGTCCGATTCCACGGTTCCTTCCATGTTTAATGGGTCTACAGAGGATGTGGGGGATGAGAGAGAAGAGAGAAAGGGACGGGGCGGAGAGGGACGTCATCATCCGGTGTAAAATGCTAGTTCTAACGACATTCCAACTTTCAAAAATTCGTCTTTAAAACACTGTAATATATCTAACAATAAGACCTTAAAAGCGTAAGAGTGTAGTGTCTAATCTCTTCTAGATGACTTCACATTACTAAAGATAGGTCGTATATACAAATGTAATTATGAGAAATACATAAAAACGTTAAAAAATTAGTTTCGATTTCAGGAAACCGCTTTAAGCAGAATCAAGAATTAAACTTGTATTAGTTTAAAAATAAATTTCAGTTACTGACCGTACAGTTCAGCTCCGGTTTCCACAGCAATGATGAAAATTTCAAAAACCAAAAAAGTCGAGATATTATAAACAGAAATTAAAAAATTTGGTTGAAAACTTTATTGGTCTTCGAAATTTTTATCATTGCTGTGGAAACCGAAGCTGTGCTTTATTCTACGTAGAATTACATTTATTTAAGAACCAATAATTTATTTCTGGAGAACCTAAGCCTAGTCTTAGCATACACCTGTATGCACGTGGTAGGAAGTAACGCCAGAAATGTTGTTACACGCACGTGCCAAAGTACGTCACCAAATCGCACGTGTGAACGAAGCGCGGAAGTCGATCGTCGGATACGATAAACCTCATTTTACAAGAGCATGAAAAAAAAATAAACGTTGTAGGCTACGTCAAAAATTTAGTCACAGAAAATAATAGAAATACTGTGCGAACCCTCAAAGATCATTTTTTATGCTGTCCAGGGTGAGACAAAAATTTCAAAAGCAATCTGACATGTCTGTATTGTCATGTAACTTATAGAAAGCTCTGCAAAACAAACGGCAAAGATCGCGAATCGCGTTCGCGATGTGTACGAAGAGAATGAACAATGTTGAAACGGTTGTTTCTAGCTTTCGAAAAGTTGCAGCGACAGGCGACGTCTGTTCTATGTCCTTTTTCTGGGTTGAGATCGCAACTTCACAATTCCGAGGACGCGTTCACCTCGACAGATATGTTTGCGTCGTGGGTTGGAGTTCGATCGAAGCGTAACGGGCCGTTGTCTTGGATGCGGGTACCTGGGGTTGGGGGAGGCAACGGGACTGTAGGGAAGGTAGGAAGTAGGAGGTTCCTGCGAGGGACACCCTCTTGCCAGCTGATTACGAACTCGGGCCATCGCGCCACACGATTAGTCAATTAACACTCAGTTCTTTCACGATGAATGATATTGTGTAATTTCAAGTATTAAGTATTTGCCCGGCAGAATATTGAAATATTATACTTTTCTGGTATTATACTGTTTGATATCGCCAAATGTTAAATAATTTTAGTACAATTAACAAATTAAATGTCTGATAGTAATGGCGAACCACAAATAAGCTCGACTTATTATTATTTCATTCGTCATTTCTGTGATTCTTTCACAAATAATTAATTTTGTTAAAACAAAACTTAAATATGTAAAAAATATAAGACTCCCTATTAAAATTTATCGATTTCTTCCAAAATCTACCTAATATTTGCGAATATTTATTCGTTATCTTTCTTGTTTCAGGATAGAAATACAAAAGAGATGGGAAAACAAGCTTCTACGATTTATATATCATTTTCCGTACAAATCTCAATGTATCGAAACAGAGCACCGGCGAAGAGCTTTGAACCGAAGTGCGGGAGACATCCCGTTGCCACAGGGAGGAACCTTCGGTGATCGATTCCTCCGTGAGTCGAGAGGGGTTGCTATCGTCGATTAGGCACCCTCAAAAGGAAACAGCCGGCGATTGGTTAGCCACTGCCACTCCCATAGGCGGTGCCTGCCGACATATGGTGGCAACCACGGTATAACTCGCGTTCTGCCAGGCACAACGTGCCTGGAGTCCAGCTAGTTTCCATCGTGGTGGAGCTGCCTCAGTTCACGCAGCGACGTCGTGCCGCACGCATCGGCACGCACCTGTTCACCTCCGAAGCAAACGTCAACATCGATTGACGTACCGCAGACGCCTGCGAGAACTTGACTAACATATTTCTCGCTCTAAGAGAGCCCAGCCGAAGGTCAAAACGACCTAAGAAACGTCGTCAAGCAGCAATATGAATCTGCGAGCGCTCTTAAATCCACCAATTAAAATGGTAGATTCTAGGCAAACTGGTTATTTTCCATGATACCGCGACGGCGATCGAAATGTTCGGAGATTTCGATTTTCGAAGATTTCAAAAAACTATCTTTGAGTGAAGTGCAGTCTCCTCGTGTTCCCCATCGATGACTCGAAGTGGCGCGTTTTTACAGTTGTGATAAATCATCGCGAGGACGCCCGTGGTGATCGCGAATCATCTATCGTGACTGATCAACAAAGCACCCGGACATCAATTACGAAACATCATCGACTATGGTAGTTCTGTAAGTATCTGCGTTTAATTAATTTATTCGAACCGATTATTTCTCTCAACCGAATCGAGAGAATGATGTTTTAATTGATCTATATTGGTTCTTTGGAAAATTACGATTATAGTTAAAATTAATGTATCTATCATATATAGATTATGAGAAGTCGGCTTTAACGCGCGATGTTTTTCTTATTTTTTTCTCTCATTCCGAATTAAACTCAGACTCTATAAGACATGAGATTCAGCAGTTAACTTGATAAATGCAAAAAATTAGTAACTTTTGCGCTTGGCATCGATTTCTCTTCCTTCAGATAGCGAGAGAAATTGAGCTGCTATCTAATCAATGGGCGTTCTGCGGGTCTCCCATTGGCGTGTGGGCGTTATCACGAGGCCTGATTGGACGCTAGGTGTTCTAGAAATCCCTCGTTTACACATGCGCGCCTCATCGAGCCATGCACGACCATTCGTGCGCGCGAGCTGTCACTTCTTTGATATTTGTAATGATAGAAAGCATTGTTATCAGCAATGCTGACTATCATTATTTTAATTTTTTCTCATATTAAATTGCTCATACTCTCGAAAGAGTGACAATCAGAAAGAAGGTTCTTGTTGCACAATGTGTATATAGTTCATACAACCAAACAATTTTTTAGTTATTTAGTTATTTTTATCCTAGGTAATACATTAATAATTTCTGCTTTTAATTTAACTGTTATAGTAAAAACGTTTTCTGATTCATATATTAAAAATTGCCCAAATTTTTCACGGCCCTTTCGCTCGTTTTACTAGTTGAGATAAAAAAAACAATTCAGAATTCCAAATCGGAGAGGTAGCGGCATCTAGTCGGTTTGTGAAAACCCGATTACGGATGTATTGCCGCCTCGCCATTGATCACAGTCCAACACCTCGAAGACAGATTAAATGAATGTCCGCGAGTAAGACGATCCCCCTTTATCTCGAATCTCGAAAACGCTTTCTCTCTCTCTCTCTCTGTTCCTCGCTCCAAGAAACCCTTTGAACCCGCGGTACCTCTCGCGAGCCCCACCCCCGTCGTGAATCCTTTTATGTCGCGACAGCCGAATGGAAGCTGACAGTTTATCCGGTATTAATTCAACGATGTTGTGCAGGATGGGACAAAATGACGTTTGGAATTTTGAATTACTTCCAGATGAATGTTTTTTCACAATGTGTTCTATCATCGACGATATCAAATCGTGCGTAAATTAATTACAAATATAATTGCTTGATATTAGTTTTAAAAGTCGCGTTTGTGATAAATTCGCGCAACAATTCTTATTAAGATTTTCGAATTCTTTGTCAATACACTGCGACATTACGTGACATTAATTGCGGTTGAGTATCTCGTGTCATAAGGCGACCCACGTGCTTCTCTAAATTTGGCGCGTCAAACTGATTGTACTCGCGTCCTTCTCTCTCTTGTTAGGATCTCGGGATCAACGCGATCGGCTGGATGTGCTCTTGGAGCGGCGTACAGAATCAGCAAAAAGTCAGATTTACAAAAATCCAGCCCGACCGGTTTTCTTTCGTTCTATCGCGTTTCATTGAGCCTCGACATGTTTTGCTCAATTTTTTGCGCCATCTCCCAACTGCTCCATTCTTCTGCTATTCGAGATCACACGTGGATACGCTCTGTCGTCGTAAACAAACGACACCGCAAAGATTGATATCAAATCGGTGTGACCAAAATAATAAGGAATTTAATATAAACAACTAATAATCGGTTTTACCGATTAAACTAATCAGTTTTAAAAACGATTTAAAAAGTTATATTTCAGGTCCTCGAGATCGATTAAAAGATATTTTTCACCCAATCGACCACGCGCGATAAACTTTTAATCCAAAACATTCACCGCTAAACCGCTAAAAAATGCCAGCTGATCGATGAGTTACATGATTTTGTGAAATGCTGCTTAAGTCGAAACAGTGCACGAATATAAATCGCTAATCTTTTATTTTATTATTCTTAACGACTTGTTATACAGTGCACGAAATCAGGTATACACCGTCTATTTTATATACTCCATCGCAAACTGAATAATGGCCATCATCAGGCACGTCGTTTTTATTTCACGGGATTACGTTGAATGTAAATCGAGTGATCTGACTCGTGTCGATCGCGAGCCAAGATCCAAAAAAAAAACGAGATACCGCGTGGGTGTCGAGTACCGCGTGGGCTTATCATTTCAGAACGAAGAAAAATAAACGTTGTTAACGCGTGATTTTTCTCATTGAATCTTTCAAACTGTCAATACCTGGACCATTAAATACTTTTTTTTCGAAAAAATGAATTTGCAACCGCGCGGAAGAGCACAGACAAAGAAATTAATGAGAGTAGCTTGGAAATTATATTGCTTATTATGCAAGCATCCTTAATCGTTTAATTTTCTTCTCAATTAAGAACACAAAATTTTATTTAAACGTTAACTGGTATAACTTTCTCGTATTTCGAATATATTTTGAACTTACTCATTGCAGTAAATAATTGTTCATGCACAGAATCACGTAAAAATATTTTTATGTGTCAGTTTTCTTGAGAATTGGAATGTAATAAAATATAATAAAAAATAAATGATGTCTTGAAAATTAATATAAACGAACGAAACGTGAAGTTACGATATGGGCAACATAACTATCGGCTCGGTATTTCCGGATGGACGACACGATCGGTAACTCGAATCAAAAGCGCGGGGAATTAACTTGTTTAGAAGCACGAGAACTAATCTCGCGGAAAGATCCAGACGTAGCCCAGCTACGAGCAGGAACGGGCACAGATATCACGGACAGTAACGAACAAGAATGAGAGGGGAAAGAGAACGGAGGAGAAAATGAGAGAGAAATCAGGAGAGAGCTGAGACAGGAGGAACGAAGCGAGAGAAAAAGAGAAGGCGAAGAAGGAAATAGGAAGGGACGAGGACAGAGCGAGAAATTTCTTCCTTTTCACGGTGTGCCCTTCGTGATATTTTAGTGGCCTCGTCGCGGCGCGTATCTACCTTAATATCTGAAATTCTGAACGCGCACCCACACCACCGAGAAAGACGCGAGACGGAGACACACATACACACACTCTCTCTCTCTCTTTCTCTCATCGTTTCTTTCTTCTACATCTTTCTCTCACGACTGATAGTACGCCAGAATGCACGCGTGTGTTCACGCGCGTGTGCGTACGTCTTCGGCTCCGGACAATCTCGGCGCAGCATCGTCCGCCGATGTATCATCTTACTCGGTGCTAAAGGCGATGACTTTATCACCGATCCGGGCAATCATTCACCTAAGCTGACTCTTTTCTCCGTTAAAGCTGTCCTCGTCCCCCCTCGTATCCTCCCAGTTCAATTCTACCCTTGCCGTATCCACGGAAAGAGAGAAAGAGAAAGAGAGAAGCGTTGACGTAATGTATAGTAAACGCGCCTCGCGTGTTCTCTCCTCGCTATGCATAACGAATCATCGAGAAAGAAATGGCAGAATTAATTATCGTTCGGCGCGAAGTAACAAGAATACCGCTTCCTCCTCGCGGTATGTCGATATCATCGATATCGCAATAAAAAATTTTTCTATAATTGCTAGTTAAAATTTGCTTTATTACGCAGACCACACTGTGTGTGTGACGCAAGCAAAAATATGATACCTATAATATCTTATTTTTAATCAATAAAATACCCGAATAAAATCTGATGTTAAATATATCCAACAAGCGCGAGACGGCGTACAATGGAAAGAAGTCATTCCGTTAATCGCGGCGTTTCTGCGATGCCGCCGAGGCAAGCAACGATGCGAATGATCACCATCGGAAATCTAGACGAAATATGTCAGGCGATAAATGCCCGCGCGTCGAATCAAGGGGCGCAGTAAACATGCTTTGCGCGATTGGCGGCCGCTGTAATCGCGGCAATTGGAACCACGGCTCCTCGACAGTGATCATGTCAGCGTGAGGAGGGTTTCACGAGGTGGTCCGCGTCGTTGAGGACGCGACCCACGGGCGATGAGGCGTTCTCGAGTAGGTGTTCCAGGATCGTAAACGTCCGGCTACGAGCGCGACTCGATAAAACCGTCGGAAACGTTGCGTGCACGCACCTAACGTGTAAGTACCTGTGCGAGAGCACCGTAGGAGGCGCGGAAACTCTTTCGAAATGCCGTCCCCGACGAACATACCTACCCGCGACAAGTAAATCCGAGCGAGTGAATATACATACAAGTCCGCCCGCGGATCCGCGACGCCTAAATTAGTAGAACCGAGGAAATCGAGTTCGCCGAGTGTCCGTTGGTTATTCGAATTTCGTTATTGAGAGATATCAATCAAATTATATCTATGGAAATCTTTGCGCGATTTTATAAATCATAGTAAATAATTCTCTCAAAAAAGAACGATGTAAATTATTTGATCTCGAGCCGCCTCTCTTTCGTATTTATTATAAAAATCCCTCAATTACTCATTAATCGTATGTAATATTCTGTACGCTCGCACTTCTCTCGCGGAGATCGTAGCTCTGAAAAATCTATTCGAGGCTTGATATACGATCGGGAGGTCGTTGCATACTCGGCTGCAACTCGAGGAGTCCTCGCATACCGTAATGCCGCCACAGATCATAAGCGGAGACTTTAATGTCAACGGGGGAAAGGCAGGAGCTGCTTTGCGAGCTGACGCGAAGAGATACACTTATAAGAGGATTTATGCACAAGTGTTTCTCGCGCCGCTTGGGCAAGAGAGATTCCGACAAGAAGATCATTGGGGGCATAAAGATTAGCTGTATATTCATCCCTATTAATAACGCGCATTAGGACGAATTAATCAACTGCCGGTGCTTTCGCATTATCTTTTTCATGAATTTTCGCAACTCGTGTCAAATTCTCGTGAGAAGCTGATCTCAAAACCGTCGCGTTGTGGACGAACAATTGAATGTATACATACAAGAGCGAAACAAAGAGAAATAATTTTTTCGTAGTCTGATTATTGTTGTCGATTAATATTAATATATTATCCACGTTGTTAATAAATTCGTCTACCTTTTATCGAGCACGTTTTCGATGCGTTAAACGTTCGATTACCGGCAAAGATAAATGTACGATAAATGTACCACGGATACGATACACCGCCGACAAATTTCGAGAGTAGCTATACGGGCTATCGAGGATCGATCTTTCGCACCTCGACCCGATCGCAATGAATGCAAGGATTCCGGAAAGACGTTGAACGTGCTCCGTGTCGCGCCCACCCACGAACTCCCATAAGTATCGCGCGAAGTACGGCTGGGCACGCACCATAAATCGGGATTTTATCCCGGAGCTGCCGGACTCGTGGCACGACCGCAATTGCGTAACACTAAATTAGATCCTGAATTCGATTCCGGACAACAACCGCGATTGCAGGGTCCCAAGGTCGATCCTCGACCGCAACAAAATCGAATTTGCACTCGCGGGAGCATTGATGCCGATTGCGGTTGGAACGATTATAATTACATAAGATATAATTTTAAAGATTTGAAGAAACGACGAAATGTTTACTAAAGTAAAGTCCCTCTCCTTGCAGGAGTCGCGTGGGGTCGCCGACGATGTCAGCGACTGTCGCCGGCAACCAGCAGCAACATCACCCTCATCAGGAATGGGACATAAACGATTCGAATGTTCCGAGGGTAAGTTCCCTTCTCGCGCCTCGCACTCGAGATGAATCCGACGAATTTTCGGCCCAAAATATCTATTTTTTCCAATATAAGACGTGTCTACGAATTCCCTCCCAATAAAATTCAATGAAATCGCGTCCCTGCGAGCGCCGCGCCGCGATCTCGAAAATAGAGATTTTGCTTCAGGTAGTGGAATACGATCCCTGGTGCGAATGGGCGGACGGACACGTGAGGAGAGTCTACGGGCCGGATTGCGAGGAAGCGAGGAGGCACGCCTCCGGTTGGGCGATGAGAAACACCAACAATCACAACGTGAGCATTTTGAAGAAGAGTTGCCTGGGCGTTCTGGTGTGCTCGCAGGAGTGCGTACTGCCCGGCGGTGGAAGGGTTCACCTCCGACCGGCGATCTGCGATAAGGTGAGCGAAGCGCATAACGGAACGATAAACATAAATCTCGGCCCGATAATAAATGTAAATTGCGGCTCGCGCGATAATCGCACGCGTTCGCCGGCATTCTTGTTGCGACGCAAAATTCCGTCGCCGCGTCCGCGTCGTTCGCTTACCTTGCGACGCGTCACGTCTCGTGGATAATCGAGGGAGTATTTCAAAGTTTTATTTAGTTCAGCTATTCTGTAATTAAATCTCTAGATAAATCCCCGATAATTTCCCGAACAAGGGATCAAGAGTCAACGGTTTATCGGACACGATCTCTCCTCGCATTCAACACGCGCTTCAACCTTGTTCGCAGGCCAGAAAGAAGCAACAGGGCAAACCGTGCCCCAATAGACAATGCACCGGTCGCTTAGAGATACTGTCGTGTCGCGGTCATTGCGGTTATCCTGTCACGCACTTTTGGCGACACACGGAGCACGCGATTTTCTTCCAAGCCAAAGGCCAGCACGATCATCCGCGACCGGAAGCAAAATCTACGTCGGAGGCGCGAAGAAGCGTGGGTGCCGGTAGAAGGGTCAGAGGGTTGGCAGTGCTTTTGGCGAGAGAGGCCGCCCTAGGCTCTAAGGTAATTCGCTATTTCGTATTCGATCGCGTTAATTGTTAATTAATCCGAGAACAGATTCGCGACCTTTTTATCAGGGGTCGAATAAGATTAAATACCGATTTAATATATTTTTCAAGTAATGTCAGCCAAATAACATATTTGTATCATTATTTTAATCGCTCTTTAATTTATAATTATATGTCACGAAACATTTTACGGCTAAATATAATTAATACAATAATTGCACATTAATATAATTTAACTACAAGCGAAAAGAAAAAAAATGCAAGCGAAAAAAGAAACATTTTACAGCTAAATATAATTAATGCAGTAATTGCATTGCATAATTTAACTGCAAATGAAAAGAAAAACGACTCACCGTAACGAAGAAATCAAGCCGAATTCTCAAGGTCGCGCCTGGTCGCACCTTCCTGCAATTAATAAAAAAAAAAGATATTTAATGAACAAATTCTGCGAAATGCATGTTTCGTTACAGTTAATGTCACTAAGGGGAACTAAAAGACCAAGCACGGACACGCTCGAACAACCGTCGAGAACGACGCAGCCACCCCCACTGATCTCTGATAAAGGTTATTATTTTGATTTATTATCACGTTCGAAATGTATATTAGTCTACTCAAATATACGAGAGCATCAAATACACACACCGACAAGCACTTTCCCTTTGGCCATAAGACGACAATTGCGCTAGCGAGATGGCGCTAGCGACCAGATCGATACGATCGGCGTCCTCGGCGACGAGAACTACAGGCACGCGAAGCGAACTTGAGAATCTAACGACGAGATTAACATTTTTGTAACTTGGCCTCAAATTAACATTCTGTTACAATGAAACCTATCTGAAATTAATCGAAGCGTACAATTTTGTGATCTATTTGCCTCCCTGAAACCTAATTTGCAAAATACAGCTCTTTATATAGTTCTACAATTATCGGAGCATTTCTGGACATTTGCACTACGAAAAGATCTATAAATTGCGTTATGAAATATCCTGTATATTGAGTTTTAGGCCTGAAATGCTTAATCTGTATTGAATTCTTACGGGCACAAGTAGTAAAGAATCGAATACTCACCGAACATCGTCGTCCCGCGTCCCGGCGATTGCTCCGACAGCAGCAGCTCCAGATTGATGTTTCACATTAAACTGTTTTTACAAAACACAGACACTATTTCGCGAAACGCAATTTCACTAATAACGACCGACGCTTGATTCGCGGAAGATCCGGAGTTCCACTTTCGAGCTCGTCGATGTACTCGCGGCACTCGCGACGACCGACGACTCGCGACTCGAGTCGCGGCACGGTGCAACAAGTATGACGCTCGAAACTTACTGTAAGTATACAGTAACCTCGATTCTCGCGTCGCGAAGCGAGTCGCGCCGAGACCGAACATTGACGAAGGAATGTCCCGTTTAACACACTCGCCACGGAAGCGAAAGCGGTTTCGCGGTTTCCCGGAGACGTACTCGCTTCCTTTCACGCCAAGAGATTACAAGAACGACACCGCCGACGCCGTCTCTCACCCCCTCACCGACCGACGAACGTCCCGAAGCGCACGAACACGACCATTACCAATACGCAAATGGCAACCAATGGCAACTTAGGCGGCCTGTGATTGGCTAGCTTTAAATCTTCGCGTTTCATCAACTGCCGCGCATTTTGAACAGAGATGATGTAATAGAATAAACGTGACAACTTTTATCATTCAGTTTCTTTGCTGTAATATCATCTCGATTCGCGACTCTGTGCATAAAATGCATTAAATTTCACAATTTTCAGTTTACAAGTTTGATCACGGTTAACGCGATCTGCAGTAAACCGTGAAAATTGAATCATCTTGTAAATTATAACTATAGAACGAAAGACACACAAGTCGCTATTCACATTGCATATAATATTAATTATTACATGAAATATTTTATTGTGTGTTAAGAAAATTATATTTTTTATTATGATAGTAACGATAAAATTGTTGCAGGATACTCATGCTCGTGCCCGCCCTTCGAATGCATGTGCTCGATGCAGACGAACGTATCGTCGTATCCGCAGTCTCACCATCATCAAACAACATTATACCCTCAACAGCTGCCCGCCACAGACGGGGCTTATTGGCTGCAGGACGTTCCGCCGCAAGAGAACCCCGTTAGTTACTGTTTGCCGAACCAGGTTCCCCAGGAGGCGTCCTATGGCGACTTTCCACCCTTCACGGGCGATCTCTTCCAACCAGAAGAGATCTTTCAACTTGACCAACCCTTGAGGCCGGATTTCTCTGCAAATCCCCAGGACGTGGCTCGCTCGCCACCAACGTTGCTCGATCTCGGCAGCGGCACCATTAAGTACGAGATGAAACAGCAAAATCAAGATCAGGGTTACTGGAACCAGTTTCTCAGCGAAGACTCCAGCAGCAGTCATCTGAGCCTGCCTCAGGATGAGAGACTCCATTTCGCCAACTTCGAGCCCGAGAAGGTCTCCAATGGCTTTCCTTCCAGGAGAACGATGCACCATTACATTCAAGAAAAGAATCAGAATCAGCCCGCAAATGACGTTCTGAGCTATCAGAATTACCCCCGATCGCAGAGTCAAAAGGGTTTTGTCGAGGGGAACGCGAAGGACGAACATGAGCAGTCCTATTGGCCTCAGGATCAACAGGACAACAGGTTACACTTGGAAAGTTTCGAAGTCAAGGAGGAGGATCTCTTGTCTTCGCGCAGAGAGGTCGAGTGTTACAAGAACAGTTGTCAACCCCCGATGATGAGCAGAGCGGAGTACGGTCTCTACCAGAGGCCGAAGAGCGAGGATTTGCAGGAGACGGCGCGACGCAACTGCAGTCCCGAGGGCAAGCCGTATCCTTTCGATGGCTATCACCAAATGTTCGAGCACGGTGACGTTAAGAATCACCCACACAACCGTGTCGTTCATCAAAATTCAACCCAGACGAACCTGGACGAGAGACTTCAGGGTTGTTACGGCGGTCAAGAGACGCCGGAAACTGCGGAGAGGCTGTTCCACAACTCCGGCGTGGCGGAAACGTCGGTCCAGTCCCGAAACAGCCCCGAGTCCTTCTTCTATCCCAACAACGAACGTTGCCATTACACCTGTGAGATCCTCGAGCGGGTGCCGCAGATGATGAGCGTCGGGCCGGCGGCTCACGAAACCAACGTCAACAACTACGGCGATCCGGCTACCGCCGACCTGGATCTGCCGCCCTTTGTAGATTACACGCTAGTCGGGATGCTGTGCAGCTCCGCGAACGAGGAGACGTCGAGTCTGCTGCCGGGATGTCCTCAGGACTCGCACAACTACATTCCTCATCATTAGAGAACGTTCTCATCGCGCCACTCTACTCATTTGTATTATATAAATAAATATAAGATAGTGTTGCACTTCTCTCCGAACGGACAGACCCGTTTATTTGCTCGCAATTAATTTATCAAGTTGATCCAGAAGATTGGTCGTTTTCCCATCAACCTTCGTATTTAATTAGAAAATCGAAGCTTTCTGGAAAAAAAAAACGTCATGCCAAAATCACATTTTACGTCAGGTTAATACATCCAAAAGTATTTTGCGAATTTTCTTCGGCCAGGCTTAACGTAGGTCTCAAGAATCGGGGTGGAAGAGAAGTCAAGAAGCAGAGCCGGTGTAGCTTGGAAAAAGGTCACAAGATTTATTTGCAACTGATTTATTCGTAACAGATACTCTCACGATCACAATTGTTATGTATGTTATGCAATATTACTATTATTATTATAATATTATGCCTATGCATTACACTTTCTCGATTACACATGCGCGATATCTTCCTTACTTATCTCCATTATGAGAGAGTTCTCACGTGAGAGTTGGCGTGCGGTGAACGTAACAGGACACACGAACGGAACGGATGCGAGACACGTCCGCGCGATCGCAGGCTGGCCAGGACGAGAGCTTAAAATGATGCAGCGTCAGGAGGGAAAGATGCTACCGAGGAGAAGACGGAGAGGAGAGCGCCCCGATGGGATTTCAACGATTCCCTTCGGCGTTGAGATCGGATGTATGCGACGGAGAATACGGAGATAGGAGGCTTTGCTCTCGCGTCTGAAGCCGTGACAAACCGATCTTATAAATTGCACCATGCGCACGATCGCTATTGTTATATGATCCTTAAACTCGATCAAAACGATCGTATATCATTGCCTCGATCGGCGGTCGATCTTCCGCTGCTGTTTGATTCCTCCCACATTTTTTTTCTTTTATAAAAAACAAGTACTCTGACTTAACACAACATACACATCATTCGTAGGACTTCGCCAGTTTAATCTGATTCAATAAGAGAAATCAACGCCAATTGATTAACGGAAAATCAAAGACGAAATCGAAAATCCTGCGAACCAATCTTGATCTATTCGTCCATATAATTTACTGCCAAATCGCCTAATTGTATATTATGATCTAATTTAATTTACGAAACACCTTATATAATTTACAAATTAGTTATTAAAAAATCTTAGCCAAATACAAATCGGAACTTTTTCTACAGCTACATCTTTTGGCATATAAAAAAAGCAAAATCTCATTAAGTTAGAATTATTACAACGTTAAACGCCTTTTTTTTATCTTATACTTATTTCTTCCAAAAATTCGACCTCGATAATGTTGCTTCTCCTCATCGGAAAATTTTCTTACTCGATTATCTTTCTTTTTGTACTTCTTTTTCAATAGGTGCCGATCAATTCTAAATAAATTCAAACAAATAAATTACAAAATCAAACAGAATCAACTTATACGAACGCGTTGCTTTAACATTTAGTTCTCAATTTAATGAAATCAAAATAATTATCAAAATTAATTGATAATTGAGCGAAGCAAAGACGCAGTTGCGCACAGATCTTCCTCACTTTCTTCGAGAAAAATATTTCGAGCAACAACGTGGTTCGTTAGAGTATCTTCTAAGGACGAAAAATTGGAGTTAAATTAGGAGATTGCGCTTTAAAGCCACTGCCACGTTTTATCTTGTGTCACATGGTGCAAAAAATTATTTCAAAGATGCACGTAGATAGGACTTGGAGATTTTCAGCGGAAATATAAGCAACAATGTCGAAAGACCGCTCTTCGACTTCGCAGTTTAATATTTCCTCGCCAATCCTCGACCCGTATATTAGGTGTAAATTAATATCGCATACAGACACATCTATCTACACATATTTACAACAGCAGATTGCTCTTCCTTCAGAAATGGTGAGTATCCTTTTAAAGAATTCCATTTTCCGATCATTCAAATTACTTGAATTAGTCCGAGGGTCATACAATCTTAGATGACAATGACTTAGAATTTTTTGGAAGTTGCAGATTGCACTTGTGCAAACGCATTTTGTTCTCTTTTTGCAAGGATCGAATAAACGCTATCTACTTCTAAATGTATACAATAAAATCAGAATCACTCGCGTATTTTCAATAGCCACGTCATTGGTGTTGCAAATTTATAAATATATCTAAAAAAGAGAGCGATCATTCAAGTGTGAGAGTAAGTGAGCTTATCGAAAAATAGTCAGTTCGAAGCAATGTGAAATTTAGTCTCGCATGCCTGGAGGGTTTCGGTGCATCGAGCTTCCCTGGCGCTATCGAACCTACGAAAAAGTTTGGTCTAGTAGGAACCGTAGATGCAAATGAATACAGAAATCGCATGCGGAGATCGAATCTGCGATTCGAATTGAATAACTTTTCATCATCCTGACAACGATAATAAAACGCTTTGCGATCATTTTTTTTACACAGCGGTTGCGTTAGTTCGATGTATGCGAGTCTTTTTTTCTCCGTATACGACTTCGTGCGACGAACAATGACGACGATGACGAAAGACGAGGAACGGCGTTTGTGAGAGAGAAGGAAAGCTTAATGTCTCTGTCCGTCCTCGAGAAATCGTGTTAAGGGTCTTCATCGTCTTACGCACGCGTGTGTGTGTGTGTGTGCGGTGTACACGTGCGTTTCGAATCGAGAAGACAAAAGAGTAATTACAAACTACTACTTCTTCGCAGTATGCCAAAGACGAACGTTTCGTTTCCTCGAGAGGAGCTCGAGGTAGCTTAATATCCTACCGAACGGTTTATCTTACGTATCAGCATATTTTGCAAACCGCCTTTTTTATTGGCGCTCCGTGTTTGCACCAATTCGCGAAACAGTTCGCGTACGAACGATGATCGTCGCCCATCAAAGATCGAGGATTTGTTTTGGATTATTTTTTTATTTTCATATAAAAGGAGTAAAGATTCATGTCACACATGTGTCTGTATCCTCGATCAAGCAAGGAACGGATCGTCGCTCGCACCGCGAGGAATTAAGTTTAATTAAGTAGAAGTGACTAAGTAGAAGTGAAAACGTGAAGCTAACAATCACAGCTATTGTACTGTACTACGAGCGTTTACGCGTCACGAGAAACGATAGTAGCATTGTATAAAGATACACGATAATGCAACTAAAGGAGTTTACGAGTAATCCTCCGCAAGCGACTCTTTTGTGTGGCGATGAGAACACTCGCGTGGATACCAGTCAAATAATAGAAAAGGATATATATATACATATACATATGTGTACATTTATAAAATTTTCTCTACGCGGAGTATACGCCCCTCTCTCTCTCGGAGTCAATTCTCCGGTGGGGCATTGCTTAAACTAACGCTTGAAAATTGTATGTAGACGAAGTAAGTAGACTGTACTATAGCCTTTGTCCCATTCATTATTCCTTCGAATGAAACATTGACTTTTACGTTTACCTATCTCTCGAACTCGCTGTTATTACAAAACGTTGTGAAGAGTATCAAGAGAAGACGAAAATGAAAGTAGATGTCTGAAAGTATTCGAAAAGTGAAAAGACAATTTGCGACAAAAAATACGCAAGACGTCAAAAGAGAATCAGCGAAAATATATCGATGTCACGTAGCACGATCTCTTCGTATAAATAACCCGACGTATTAGGTATATTTACGAAATTGCACAACACATTCACGAGACAATTTTCACTTTAGAAAATCTTAGCCCCAAAATCTTTAGGACCTACGAGATTTTTGTACGCAGATATTGCACGCCTCGTACAATAGTGTGTGTGTGTGTGTGTGTGTGTGTGTGTGTGTATATATATAGCATAATATAATTATATACATATATATCATTATTTATATGTATATAATATATAATTATATATGTAACCGAATGCGATTATATATGTATATATTTATAATATTATATTTATAATACATTCACGATATATAAATCGCACGTTCCCATAATATGTCGGTTTTGTAAAACTTATAGCTACATTTTCTTGTCTCACACAATGCAAACATAATTATCGGAATGCGGAGAGAGGAAGCTGAACGTCGTCTAGTGGGACACGCTTTCGTCTTCCCGCATTGTACATCTAATATTGAAGTTTAACAATCCCTCTCTCATACACTGGTCAGCCTATTCGAATTATTGAAAGAGAAAATCGTCGACGACACTCACATGCCTTTGTTTTTTTTTTTCGTTTATGAAAAAAGGAAAGTCGAAGAATACAAATATCGTTACGCTTCACAGCTAACCACAGCATTCGGCAAATATGTTTCACTCGTTTAAAAATTACTTATATCACAATAAAACGCCGGCGCATCCTTCCGTCTCATTTCATGTTACCCAACTTGCGCATACCTCTTTCCATGGGTCACCCCCTCCCCCAGCGTTCATCGATATCAAGGATGCGTCTAGAGGCTCTGGCAGGTTTTGGCCTAGATCCGAGGTTTCCGGATGGTTGCGGAGACGTAAGTTCGGGATTTGCGTTCCGGGTCGCTGGTCCCCTAACGAACGCGGCCTGCCGACGCAAACCCTCGATCACAGCGCTTGTACTAGGCAAGAATCAAGGGATTCTCGACACAGTCTGAACGTAAAATTACGGTAGTTGACTCTTCGACATCGAACCTGTCTCGTCTGTCAGCGCGCGTGCATCTCGTGGCTTAGCGCGCACTCTGTAGAATTTTGTGCCACGTGGGACGTGATACCGATTTTCATGCTAGAAAGAGAACAATGAGATTATATTTCACTTTTTGCCGTAACGAGTGTCGTATGCTATTTAATATTATAATGCAACTCTACATTCTGCAATAATTAATCACTAACAATCTTACCTTCCTCGCATGACAGTACTCCTTATCGATCACTTCAGCGAGGACGCATTTCCGAGAACCGCTCGGATTCATTCCTACGTCCAGTGCGTCAACATAGTCCGAATGAAGGAAATAAAAAGTCGAAGATTCCTGATATACCGCGTAGTTGCCATGTACAGCATCCCAGACTACGAGTACCACGTCACCCGGATTGCAGCTAGTGACGGTCACAATTCCCTGTTGCACCATCTTTCCGACTTTTTCTGCGACCTTCTTATGTATGTACGAGGGAAGGGAGGGATGGAAGCATATCGATTTGGAAGATGATCGTCGACTTAGCTCTGGACTCGTGGCCGCGTCCCTTGAATTGGCGTCCGAAACCACAGCAACCGACGCATTCATTTCCTTATCGCGGGACTCTGACGGCATCGGGTCAATACCAAATGTCCTCTTGGTTCGCTCTTTCAGTAATTCGAGCTCCAAACGGATTTTATCTGTCATTAACGCCTCCATTTTTGCTTCGGCCGCCACTTTACTCGCGCGTATCGAATTTAGCTCGCAGGACAGCCTCTTGTTATCATTCTCGAGAGATTCAAGTCGCCTCGATAGCCGAGCCAGATCATCATCATCAGCCTCCAATCGTACTTTCTTTGATTCTGAAACTTCAACCTCATATTTTTCGGATTCCTTGAAGACATCTTCCAGACCAATTTGACCGGCATCCAACCGATCGTAGCTCAAGTCCTTGCATACT
Source organism: Temnothorax curvispinosus (assembly GCF_003070985.1). Classification (NCBI taxonomy): domain Eukaryota; kingdom Metazoa; phylum Arthropoda; class Insecta; order Hymenoptera; family Formicidae; genus Temnothorax; species Temnothorax curvispinosus. The sequence continues at coordinate 221,902 of NW_020209989.1, forward strand.
CCAGATTCTAGAGGATACATGTTATCTTCGTTTTGTTCCAAGACCGTTCGCATTGCCTTCTCTGCGGATTCTTTGTTCTCCAACCACGCCTTGTCCGCTTCAAGGTTTTTCATCTACATACAAGAAAGAAAACGATGAAATAAGAAAGATAATATATATATAATAAATAATAATCAATCTGAAAATATATAAAATAATCTAAAAAAATATTTCTTTAACTCATCACTATAGCATAGAATATAAATATGCATGCATATGATATGTGATATGTGATATATGACAATACCTTCTCCATCAAGTTTTGCTGTATCTCTGATTTCAGTTCGAATTCTCCAATTAATCGATCTATCATGTTCTTATAATGTTTGCCCTGTTCAAACAACGCAGCTGTTCTCATTCTATACATCTCTATTTCCCTATTTTTCTCTTCGACTACTGCCTTTGCCAATCTTAATTCGTTATCCAATTTCGCCATACAATCAGCCCTTTCCTTTTCAATAGCAGTACGAACTGCCATGGCATTCTCAACTTTCATATCTTCTCTCGCTTGCGCCAGGATCGCCTCGTGATTCACGAGCTCGATAACGTCTGTCCGCTGAAAGAAATGAAGTTTATATTTTTCCATTTTTCCTCATTTTATTTTCAATAACAATGGAATAAATTGGTAAGTTACTTACTTCAATCTTCTCCAAACTAGAATCGCTGGGACTCCTTTCCATGGTAGAAGCGGTCATAAGTTTAAAGCGGCTTCGAATTGTTTCTAATTCCGTCTTATATTCTATCTGCAACTTGTCGGTCGCCTCTTTTACCATTCTTTCCTGATCAGTACGCGCGGTAGCCAGATTCTCCTCCAGTTCTTGAATTCGTGTCTGGCATTGGGTCAATGAATTCGTTAAAGAAGTGATCTCGAGGAATCTCTCGTCATTCGTCTTCTTCACAGCCTCTTCCTTGTCTATGCGCGCTTGCTCCAGTATCCTCGAATAGTCCTCGAGTTGTTGATGTAGACGAGTCTGCAGGTTCCTCCTCTCGATCTGCTCGTCTTCCAACTTTTGACGCATCGTAGCTACCAGTCGTTCGTGTTCCGCCAGTTCGGTTTCCTTTTCCAGGAGATTACGCTTAAGCGTGCAGATTTCTTCTTCGCGACTCTGCATCAGTTTTTTGACATCAGCTACCTCGTACTCATGCTCGATCGTCAGCTCCTGCTCACGTTCTTGAAGACGTCGGTCATACTCTCGCGAATGCAAAGACAATGCCACTCGAACGCGTTCTGTCATCTCGATGATGCCGCTCTTGTCCTCGCTAGACCGATCTCGCAGAATCGCCAATTCATTCCGAACAGAACTAAGCTCCTCGCATACGACCGTTTTCATAGTCTTCAGGATGGACCGCAACCTTTCCACTTCTTCACGCGTGTTACCGAGATTCTCCTGAAATGACGAGCACCAAAGATATTCCGATGAGTATCCCAAAATCATAATTTGTGCAACGGATTGTCCTCGACTTTGTAGTCAAGGAGAATTCGTCAAGGAGATTAGTCTTTCAAAGAAAACTCCACTCTCTTGATTAATTTTGAATCACGAATTGCGCGGTACGCAAAATTGCAACAATTTCAATTTAGAACAAATGTCTTTATGAAAGCAATCGTGTGGACGAGTTCAATGGGCTCTGAAGGGATGTGGCTCGAGAGGGATTGGGAAACAAGTGCGACTCCAGCTATCCTGTAAAAAATCAAGATGCACGCATATATATACACGCGCGCGCACGTATACGCACGTGCTCAATGCACGCGCGTCTATTATCGGGTGCCACTGTATTTGTGCAAGCAGTACAGAAATCAGGGAGCACAACAGATTCGATTCGATTAGTTCGAGCGGTTGCGGAACATAAATCAAGCAGTAATACATACCCACGTCTCACGAGATATAATTTGCATATAGTCAATTCTAATAGCTCCCTAACAAATATAAAGATAATAATAACGAAAGTACCTAAAAATCATAAAGAAGAAAAACGAATCAACTAGTACGTTTGATGAAGTCAGAAGTACCGAGCAATACATTTGACATCTTGATGCGGAGGGGTAAACAGAAAAGAATAAAAAAAGGCGAGAAGAAGAAAAAGAAAAAGACAGTTGTATATTTTATAACATATTAATAGTTTTAGAGATGGGTAGTGGGGCCAAAAGCGGTACTTTACAGAACGTTTACGGCTACGACTACGATAGTTGTCTGTTAGCGAGCTGTAAGTCGTCCAGTACCTGAAGAAGGGACACGATAGCCTGATGCTGACCGTCGGCGGGATGCTCGCTGAGGCTGCTCGGCAGAGATTCGTCCATGTAAAACTCGGTACCCATGAAGTCGGTAGCACCCACGCCTACGGAGGGACTGCTACCACCGCTACCGGATAGCGGATGTTGATGTTGCTGATGCTGGCCGTCGCACATGACGGAGGATCGTGGCAAGGAGGGGGGATTCGGACTCAGGGAATGTTGCTCCTCGAGCGGCAGGGCGTCGCGATAGTTCGAGAGGCCGCTTACACCACTGCGAAGCAAGCAACTGGAAGAATCGGCGACACCGTTCTCCACACACTCGGTCAGCGGACTTAGCTGCACCGGGCGCTCGCTCGTGGCGGACAGGCTGGGAAATTGGAAAGAGCCGGGTTCGCTTGACGTAGACGAACGCGTTGTTAAGTCCGCGACTTTCGAGTTTAGCGGGGAGACGTTAGTCGAGGTCGAGGAAGCGGGGGACACGCTTCGAGAGGCACCAACCTCCAATTGCTTCTGCCGTTTCTGTTTCGCCCCGTCGAATACGCCGGGTTTGGTCACGTCCACGCCGGCTTGACCAATCTTCTCGAATTCCTCCGTGTCGGTTTCGGATTCAAAATCGCCCCTGGAAATCGATACAACACATGTAACATTCGCAGTTTATATGATATACATTTTTACTTGCATAAGCGACAAAATACATTATCAAGAACTCACCTGTCCGACAACAACGGCGCTCTAGTACGCTCTTGTTCCTTTGTGGGCATATCTGTGCTCACCGATGTGATGTCCTTCTCCTTGTTGCCATCGGTGCTGCCTTCGGTAAAGCTCTTGGATAAGAAGAATTGCGTGATACTGCGTAAATCCGGCGTAGAAATCGTAAGCGCCAAGTCCGGAAGCTGCGACCTCAATGATTCCATGTCGTCCGCGGTTAACTATAATAAAATATTAAGAACAATTATTTGCGAATAGTAGTAATCTAGTAAGTCAGCGGATCTTACCTTAGGTAGCCCGTTGTCAAAGACGGAAGGTGCTTGCGTTGCGAAGGGCGGTGGCGTGTCCTCCAAACCTGGGAAGAGAGTGTTCAAGAAGTGGCCATCAAATTTGCTCTGAAACTCTCGCCTACGCGCCAACTCTTCGTTGTGAACGGTCAACAGCTGACATGCCAGATTGCCTGCCCATACGAGGAAAGCCTGCGAGAAGGTGCGCCTCCTAACAACTTCAACCACCGCGCTCATGTACATTTGCGGAGCCAAGTGGATCTGTTGGAGCACCTCCAGATGTCGTCGCAACCGCTTCAAGCTCTCGTGATATATGATTAGCTTGTTGCCTACTTCCACCATTTTGTTTTCCACGTACATGATCCACTTCAGGCGATGATAGATATTCACCGACAGCTCCTCCTTAGCCTTGGTGCATCTGCGGCGGATGTCCCGCAACTGGTTGTGATTTTGCAACATGACGAGCAACTGCCGGCGGTGAGAATTGCAAAGATCTGGCAGGACGCTCGCGTCGCCCAAATTGCTCGCGCGATTCTGATTCTGCAGAAAACCCTGAGCAAGCTCACCCTGTTCGTGAACGAGCCTCTTGGTCTGCACCATCAGCTGTTCAAGAGCAAACAGCCTCTCACCTAGGCCCTTGATCTCCTTCATATCTTGCTTGTTAGCATTATCGATGGCCGCGTTCACTTCCGCTTTCAAGGCCTGCATCAATCGTTCATCGAACTGCTCCAGGCCACGCGAGCATTGCTCTGCCACTTGCTCCAGGCTGCTCTGATTGTCTTTCGCCGAGATCCATCGTAGCAGACTCAGCACTTCTCCACTATCCTCCGACGTTTCGGAGGTTTGACTCGGTTGATCATCCGGACTCAACAAGCCTTCGGCTTGAGCTCTCAAGGCCGGCAAAATTGGAATTTTCGCAAGAGTACCGAGATCGCTGCTAAAACTGTAATAAAATTTGCATTCGTTTCTTCACGTGTAACATGCCTTTTTTTAGATAGGATAGAAAACACAAATTTTAATGTTATCCTACTTTCGATTATCAATTTAAGAATTCAGTATTTATTATTAATCAGGATATTTTATCAGACATTAATCAGTATTTTTGCTTATATTTGGCAACCGTTACGATGAATTTTGATGCGCATATCTTTGGATGAAATTAGTACTACCGTCATTTAATTACTCATTAGCGGTATAGCCAATAATAATTTCAAGCGGCCACATTTAAACATGATAACCAAAGCTATGATAATTAAAACGTGGATTCAATGGTAATTATATCCTATTGTAATTAAAGTAATTATTGAGAGTAGTATTACGGTATACGTTTATGATAAACTGCTATACTGGTTCATAATTTAATGCAAAAAATTTGTTTAATATTTCGCAACGCATCTTAAGCCTATTAACCCGTACTCTCACTATTCTATTATTCAATCGTACCGCGCTTCGATCAGCATGGTAAAATTTACAAAAAAGAACCGGTTTTTACCGCATTATTCGCGTCGCTGTATCGTTCAATGCAGTCCTACCAATTAAATTGTCAAACTCATATTTATTAACTAACTTACGCAACTAACATGCAAGTAAAAACACCATTCTATAATTCTCTGAAATTATCCCTATCTTTATTTTCATTAAATTACGTCATGGACTATAAATTTCTTACAAAAGCTAATTCCGATAAATTTGCCGATATTAAAAGAATGTGAAAATAAAAATAGAATTCTGCGATTTTTACGCATCAATGAAATAAAACTAAAAAAAGGTCGTACTTATCAAGAAGCTTCATATGCTGCTGCCTCTCGGCCAGGTACAGGACAAAGGCCTGCTGGAACTGGTCGGCTCGTGATTGAAACATATGCGTGATGTCCTCGAGATTGGCTACTACCGCTGCCCAACCCTGCTGCTGGAGATGCTGATCGTGAACCAGCCTCTCGCAGATCCTCGTCTGCTCTCGCGCCAGGCCGCAACACTGCTGAGCCAAATGGGCACGTGCGCAAAGGGTCTGATAGGTGGCTGGCATCGCCAGCGAGGCGTCGATTTGAGTCTGCAGGTCGACATCTAATAAAGAAAAATAAAAATCAAGATAAATGCTCGGTACCACGTTTATTGATAGCATATTTTGACAAATTATACGAGTAATACAATAGTTACATGATAAACGGCCCTGGAATATTTCTCTAATAATGGTAAACCTATAGTAATAATAGTAAAAAAAAAACGTACATTACATCGACATTGTAGTATTTCTTTTGAAAATTGTGTGCCACGCAAATTACAGTGTAATACTGAGTGAGAAAAGACCACAGAACAACAATATATCTCTCTGTAGGAATGTGGTTTAGAGAAAGTTATACATTTATCCCGTGTGCAACCTCAATTCTAACTTTAGTAAAATGGTTCTTGCATTACCTTTAGATCATCGCGCGCTACGCTTGGATGGGAATCGATGCATAATCGTTTTGTGCCTGTCAGGCGCCCGAAAGCGCAAACAACTTGGCAACTCGCGACTAAACCCGAGAATTTAATGAGACCCTATCTAGTTAGTGAAATGGAGATGCGAATGAGACACGAATGCTCTACACGAACAGTCTACACAACGAACTTGAAATTTGAATCCGTTGTAGATCGTGTTACGAGTGTCACAAAGGCAACTACATATGTAGAAAATATTCTCCTTCCACGCAAGAATAACGCTAGCGCGAATGTTAATAACGAGCTTGTCGAAATGAGACAAAAACTATCGGATCGAAGATTGAACCAAGTGGCAGGTGTATAATTGACCTGCGAGGCTCGCCAGAAAGCATAATCTTGGCACGCGATGAAAATTCAAGGTCGCCGCGACACACATCGCTTCGGCACAACCTTACGTCACTCTAAATCCAAGAGACGAATTGCGTTTCAGCCACGTCCTTAATTAATTAATGCATGCGTGCGTGCGGGAATCGAGGGAAAATGGAAAGGGAAGAGTGGGAAGACGTGAGACAGAGGAAAGAAATATGACGCGGCACGTACATACATCGGCGCATTTTATAGATTGATATTTTATGTATTCTATCATGCTCGCTTAACGATGATAATGCATATGTGACCGGTCTCAATCTCTATAAACCGCTGTCCGAGTGACCTTACTGATTTGCAAGTGCAAAAAGTATCGTCATTATGCACGATCGAACAATCGGCGACGCAAGATGCCGCAATACCATCATATTCGAAAGTCAAATGAATATAGTCGGCAGATAATCGCGAAGAAGGAAGAAAAGTGTACCGGATGTATATAAGCATATTACGTTGCTTATCGCGGCTCCTTACGCTGATGCTTCACTTGCAAAGCATGCTGTAGATGCATATAACATGTATACGGGTTAAAAAACTGTGGAATTTCTTATCAAATCTGGAAGTCACGATTTACGATAACCCCTGGTAGCAATAATTATTTCTCACACATGTATCAATTTTTATTTCATCTTTCTGCACGCGTTATGCGTTTTTATGTCGCGTTAAAAAGATTAGAAAAAATTACTCAATATGCTCTTTGATCACAGAGCTGAAAGTCCCATTGCGATTTGATTCCGTTCGCTTGCATCATTCATACCGAGAATCTAGACGGCGTGAATCCTTTTTTTTACCGCGGGACGCGTAGTACGTAAATGCGCACGATTATGTAGATACTAATTTATACGTTCAACTTTACAATGGACGTTTTATTTCTGTTTCTCGTGAGTGTAAAAATTCAGCAATTATATTTAAACATAATAGCACATTTTTCCCCTCATTTTCCGACCGGAGTATTATGCCGAAATGTGCATTGCTGGTTATCTCGTATTTCTTTACGTAATATAACAAATCGATAATCTGAGTAGAATCTTGAGCGAAACTTCTCGCAAACGAGAATGGCGCGTACAAAAACATATTTTTCTTCGCCATAATCTACTTCAGAGTACATGATCGACTGCACGCCATTTCTTGTCGAGACGTTCCTTCAACTTTCACGAAGGAGATAATTGAGTCGCGAGAGATTATTCGCGACAATAAACATTATTGTAAAAAAAAAGCACGGAGAAGCCTGAAATATAACGTGGCGTAAATCATTGCCGGTTGTTGAACCAACGATCTTCATCATTTTATGTATATGGAAGATTTTTCTTACGCTGAAAGTTTCTCTCCCCCTCCCTCTCCCCTCTCTCCCATATTTTTCTCCTGCTGAAGATACCATTATACAACAAAGAAAGAATATGAGAATTTCCGAGTCTGAGACACCGACAAAAATGTGATAAAGCAGCAATATAAGGTATTTACGTCTATAGGTCTGTTGCAGGTATACCGTATACGTCATTTCATCGATCGTATCTTTTATAGAACGTGCCTGAACGAAAGTTTGCGTGTAACGCGCGTAGTTCCAAGGGTTGTGGAAACCAGCACTACGCTGAGACGCAGCTTCGCGACGACTTTTAATATGTTTATTACGCGGGGGGGGGAGCTTGCTGAGGTAAAGAATGATTCCGATTCGGTCGACTCCACCGATTTTCCCAACCGGTAGACTCGAATGCCAGACTGGAGTCCAATTCCGTCTAATTGTAAATAGCGGAATAATTGCTTATTTGCGATCTCGGAAGAGTTATTAAAGAGTACATCCCGTGCGTCTAATCCGCGCTTGTTATCGCGGCAGAGTCGATGCATGCGGTATCGGAGACTATCAACTAAGTCCGCGACCTCGTTCGCACGGTAATTGCACGCGCGGCGCGGACGGGCCAAAAAAGAAAAATCGGACGCGATGGCTCGTGACGAGAAGCAATAAACGCCGGTATAATTGAAGCGCGGAGAAATCGTGCTAAAAGCGCATTTAGATAGTCGACGTCGTAGTTTCGGGAAGTCCGACGTCTTCTGACATCCTGTTGTTGAAAAGCTGTTTTCGAAAAATGCTAATTCACAAGTCGAATAAAAGCAACGATATTTATGTCTGGTTTATGCCTAGACGCGCCTAAAGTCACATTAAACGCGTCTATCGCGTTCTCCTTTCAACAATATCCATTGTCGATACTTAAAGGAGTGCCGCGCTTATGACACTCCAAGCGTTTCAGCAAGAAGCACTCGAATCGAGTCTTATAGTAAACGACGAGTCCGTGAAATAGACTGAGTGCGTAGCACTTTCGAGGAAACGAAATATATATTAATGTCGTTCCACTTTCTCACCAGTAATTGTTTCTTCGTTTTACGAAAAGCTTAACGGTACAACGGATTACAACATCATCACATAAAACGAAACAACGTTCTTACATAGCGCTATAGCGCAGCTCTTTTTTTTCCTCTCTCATCGTTTGATATCTTTTTAATTGAATCAGCTTCGTCGCTCGATTCCCGACCGATGCTGATCCGAATGACTCGCGCGCTTCGCGGAATCTCGAAAGAGTCGCCATTAAAGTACGAAACAAAGCCATTGGCGAGGCTCGGCCTCGTTCACACGATAATTGCAGGCTAGGCTCTGGCCGAGCGATACACGGAAAATCGCATGGTTGCACCGCTCGCGCGCGCCGCGCGGTCGTTGCCGGGTTCCCGCGAATAAAACAACCGCCGTGATGCCGCGAACCCGCGTGTACCACCCCCCAAGTGTGAGTGTTTGCCAGCAACAAGAAAGTGCATTTCCATTCTAATCTCCTCGGAAGGTTCTACCGAACCGATCTTTAACTTTCACCCGCGCTCCACCGTGGCAAGAAGGATGTATTAATTTTCTTTCGTACCGAGTTTTTCCTTAATTAAAACGGTTTATTACAAAGATAAATCGGACTGTGAAACACGATGGTCATACAAAAACGCAAATAAATCTAAATGTAAATTAAAAACAAAGAGAGAGATATAAAGAAAAAAAATAAGTATAAAGATATATCGAATTATCTGATGAAGCCCAATCTTTCCTTAGCGAGAAATAAAAAATTCTTTTATCTACTTACGCGCGGGAAACATTTTTTTTAAATCATTTATAACATTCAATTTTGCACATTTTTAGAGTCTCGACATTTTCGCCAAAGAGAACACTTCAACTTCGCGAAAAAAGCTATTATTACATTTAAAGTTGCAGGACGATCTACATAAAATAATCAGCTGATCGCGGTTGTGTTACTTGCACGTCTCGCATCATAAACTGCTCCAGCCGAGCAGTTAGTAGAGCTGGCGGCAAGGCACTACACCACACACACAAGTGTGCTTATCAAACTACATATTATAATGATTATACCACGCGATCCGAAGACATCAAAGGACTTGCCGCGGCGTTACGCGGAAAGCCTTGCCGACCGCGTAGGCCGATCTGTCGCAATACGCGGGAAATAAGAACTACTAAAGGACTACGGTCCACAATATAGGCTGCATTCGAGGAGCGCGCTATTAGCGCTATTGCATCATTCTATCTTTATCGCTCATCAGGTGTAAAACAAGGATAGAACAAGCAAATAGCGCTAATAGCGCGCTCCCCGAATCCAGCCATAGCACGTTGCACACGCACACTGTCATGCAGAAATGATTACGACACGCGGTCGTACACATGGAAATAGCAGGTACTCGTTACGAGTATGCATTTATCATACGAGTGCACCAAGTTGTTTTCGCGATAACTATACTGCCGCGCGATCAAGTAATCGAATTGCGATCATCTTCGAAAAATAGCGTACATTCTAGCCGCGCACAGATCGTGACGCGTAAAGATAATTGATTTACATAAAATGCGTTATTATTGTTATATACAATAATAACGCATAAAAATTCGCGTTATTATTATATATAACAATAATAACGCGAATCAAAATTTTCTAAGATGATGGTTGGGCAAAAATTTCATTTTACAGCATCGGGTTCAATCTACACGTTACAAAAGATATATGTTAGCTTCGCACACAGTATCTACTCTTTTGTGAGATTACATTTCGGAATTGTAAATGAGTAGAGCAGTTATTACGAGAAAAGCCCGGCAGCGACGTGCGCGCGATTATTAAATATTTATTCGCAATTATAGCTCGTGCAATTTGGAAGTATAAATCTGTTGAGCAACGTCTAACGTTAGTACAATATCAGAGATATATGTAGGAATAAGGAAAATGACGTTAGCCTGTGACTTTGTGCCTGTGATCGTATTCACGTGCTAGATTCGTGAAACGTAACTATATATATGTTATCACAAAAGAATAGCTTGTATGATATACGCCGATCATATGAAATTAAAGTCGTAAATGCAAATCATTGAGCAACAGACACTTGCAGTGATCAGCGACACCAAGGTTCCTACGTGTCATCTCATTAATCTTACTTTGAACGGGACACACGTATGACTTCTCGTGACACGTGCGGTTATCTCGTAACGATGTTAAAGTTCTGATAAGCCGACGCTTTCAATTGCACGTATGTTTACCTACCGGAGTGCTCTCGTCGCTTTAGCAAATGGCCTGGCGCAATATGTCGCCACTTTTACTATAATAATTGTACAGAATAATCTAAAAAAAAGACTTGAAAGATGTAGATGCACATAATGTTAAACAGACGCGTAATTAAAAGCAGGCACATAATTAAAAACAGACAAAAAATAGACATGTCTAGCCTAGATGTGGAACAGTGACCCCTTTAACGGAGATTAATGGACGATTTGTTTTATTCTGCGTTCATTCGTGGAAACCAGTAGTCGAAACCAAAAATATACGACACGTCGTGACGCACACGTCGACTTGCACATATGTCTCGTCGACAGATCCCCGCGCGCTTAACGTTATCAACGTTATCAGTACCCTATTTAGAATTGTTTACAACTAGGACGAAGTTATCTACTTTTATATGGCTTTAAACTCTTCGGTATTTTTTTTCGGTCACCCTGTACGAGAGCCTCGATAAGATGCAGCAGTAATATATTTATGCGCGCGCGTGCGCGCATTCACACATCCGAGGTAACGTTGTTGTGCCGTACTCGATGCAGCAATGTACGCGATTACGGTAATCCCCGTGTGTGCACATGCGACCGAGTTCGTACACGCGCACGCTGTATTATTGCTTTCCGCGGTTCTGTCCGAGGTCTCGCCGCGCCGGAGGTTTCCATCGACCGCCTCTCGACCAAGCGTCAGACCAACGCGAGAACGTTTTCCCGACGTGTTTCGTGCTTTATTGCTTCGACCAATTCCCTGACATTACCTTAACAATTTTGCTTTTAAGTCTGCACGCGATTCCTTCGCAGCATTATAACGATGCTTTAATGCATAAGCGATTTAAGTTACTGATTACTGCGTTATTATTAATTTAACAGGATATAAAATATATAAAATATCACAACTCAATCGTATCCTTCTGATGCTTCCCAGAAAGTTAAATTTCTCGCGATTGCGAAATGCTGAATGCTAGAAATCAATCCTCTGTTAATTTCCAACTTGAAATTTTGCGTTCTGCTCCAAACACAATATTTAATTACCGCAAAATTTGTTTCTGTATCGTTGAGTCAAAAATCGCAAAAACAAAATTTTTTCAAACATAATATAAGACATACATGTGCTATTCATGCTGTGGAATACCTATTAAAATAACTAGATGAAATAACTTTTCAATTTATAGTTTATTATAATTTTGAAAACACAGGACAGCATTGTTGCAAGGAAATACATAATATACTCGGTGTATTTCTTTGTGTCGTTATCTTTGTCTCGTTTAGAACATTTCTCTAAAAGCCAGGAATGAAAAACCATCCCGTGTGGTAACCTAACGAACCCCTAGTTACGGTATCGACTTTATATGCACATATACTTGCCACACGCGCGTATACAGGGTGAAAACGTAATAGCCTGGGCCACGGTGACCCGGCGCAACTGTTCTCGGGCTTAACTTCACTCTCAGGACGGAATCTAACGTTATAGAGTAGATTTTGTAAACTGAATGCGAATTGTCCTCGTTTCAAACCATAAGAATGGAGATGAAATACGTTAAAGTCCGTCGTCGATACTCACATGGGAAATCGCTCCCTTGCTTTCAAACGCGGTTACCGAGTTTTATGCAATGTTGCGAAATTTTCTGTCAGCATGTTATAAAATTACCGATGCACGTAGCGCCATTCCTGGCGGGTAATACTTTTCTTTTACTCTATTGATCAATATCCACAATTTCTCTAAAGCTGTATCGCGTGATTTGTACCAGTAGATCGTCGAACTCCGAATGTAAAGCTATCGTTACTGTCTTCGGCTCGGTGCAAATGTATCTCCTTGCAACGCGATAGCGGATGTAATTTTTTGCAATGCCGCGATATTACGTATCGCAAACGAGACTACGTGCCGTATGGTTATTAAAAGAGGAAGACTTATCGCGTCACAGGCAGATAATTACAATGCATGTATATTTAGGTACGTATATTTATAGATACGAAGGAAATAAGTGCTCCAATAAGGTTTCTACGTGCGACAACATAAACGCGCAAAAGATAGATGTAAGATATTGATTGATGTATCGATTATATCGTTACTGTTGTGACACTATGATCCCTAATTATATATAAATATCTTATAATTCACCTCATAATTAAATATTACATATCGTTACTTGTTTCTTGTCGACTATTCGTTTGGTCTAATATTATCCGATCCTGCAGATTAATGAGAATATTTTCTCGATCCAGAAATAATTGATAAGGAAACACGAAGAGAAAGAGACCTGTACCGTTTTGCCTGTGATAAAATTTTTATCAAGGTCAATCTCGAAGATCACAAGTCGAAGATGGAATATCGCGTAATGCCAAAGATATCATCTTGCGGCAAATGCAATTTCGCTCGCGTCTCGTGTCCGCGAACGAGATCCAGTTGACCGCGGAGTCGGAGCCAACTGATAGAAAATTATTAAATTTAATGGCAAAGCCAACGCTCGGATCACTTAAATTAAATCGCTTCAAATTGACATTCTAATTTTTACTATTAGAACTAGAAAAAGATAAAAGAAAGTAAGTTAAACCGAGATTAATCTATATTGATAAAAATTGACATAAGAGGTTCTCCAGATATCAATGTTGGATGATCGCGCGACACTGAAAGTACAGACGGACAAGGTATAAAAGTGCAGTCTTCTTCGTTTCAAGCAAGAATCAATCACTCATCACTGAAGAAATAACGCTGCGATATGTTTAGCGTTGAATTGCTGTATATCCTGTACTATCCCGTCAATAAGTTTCGTGTTTCTCGCGATCAATGATGGAGGCCTCTCTGATTCCCAATCAGCTGACAATTCCAACGTCATCTCGATGTCTTCGATTCCCGATAAACGGTTCCGTCCTATTCGCTCCAAAACAATGACCAATTCAATGTCGCCCTTCCGGAGGGCCGATAATCCTGAGCTTAATTTAATCCTGACCGAAGTTGAGCATCCCGAGATATAATACATTTCGATAAATTGTTAACGACTCGGAGTTCCTTTAGTGGAAGCGAACATAACGACCTACTATTATTTAATGCGCGCGTGTTCGTTCGAGGTTCATAACGTTGACAGCCCAGAGCTGCAATGATAGAAGCTCGGACTTTCCATTCGTTCGTTCCGTAAGCCTCGTGTGGACTCGTAAATGTCCATTCCTTGAGTTACCTTCGCCGGTATACGCGCCGTAATTCAATTGACCGTAGAAATACGTCTGCCATAATTCAACGGACGTCTCAACGCGTATGTCTCCGCTTCTCGTCTATCGAGAGAACCGCCTGCACTTGAAGCCTCCTAAGTACGTCGCACGAAAAACCTCCGTGATCGACAGAGTTTAAAGCTGCCTCGCCGCGACTGACTTCGGGAAGCACTGATCGACTATTTTTGTGATTCCACGGAAAAGCGTCACGCCGCGTGCTGAGTGGCCTAGTTTCGCGTTATATGCAACGGGAACTTGATGCTCTCGATGTCACGTCGCCGAGATCTATGCAACTACTCGCGCGCGCGCGCACGCGAACGGAGAACCAGATGGTTATCCCGTGGATAACAGAATCAGGTCGAACGGTTGATCACGAGCCTCGTTAACGACGCGGTCGAAGTCTCACGACGTCGACGTCTATGACCCGGCAAAGTTTACGCGACAACATGAACATTTTAATCGATGCATAACGCGCCCGTTGCCGTTCTACATTCTGATGCCAATTAGCGGCCTAACGGCGTCCCGGATAAATAATCCGTACCTCCCATTATCTCGTACTCGTGCTGGATCATCGTGCTGGACATGACATGTTAGCACGAGAAAACATATACCCGATGGTGTAATTAACTGGAATAAATCTAGCACCTTTTGCATAATTATCGCACCAGTAGTCGTTATAATAGAGAGAGAAACACAGATTTATCGAAGGAAATACAAAAAAAAAACTATAATCAGCAAAATGTACATTTATTAAACTGCATTTACAGGTATAACGGCTTTTATATCCTATTATTATGCAGAGTGAAACATTTAAAATTGCCATGTTGACTTGCGCTAAATATTAGTATCTGTGAAAAAAATGGATTTAATAAAAATTGTATGGTTTCAAGAGAGAATTTTTACGTCTAATGAAATAACATTCGAAATATAAAAATTATCTCTTTGATTTTATTAAATATTTCTTTACATAATTCTTTCAATTATTTTCTTCCTCCTATTCTCATCATTTTGCATACAAAAATATTAACGTGGAGTTATCGAAAGATCAATCCGTATATTTTCCAACTTCAATTAGACTTAACGTGTGCAAAACATCACAATATTATCAATTTAATGTAACATAAATTAAATAAAGCAATAAAAATTTATCGGTATAATTTATGTGCAGAAAGTTTGTGCTAATTTAGATCTTAGATCCTTGGAGAAGTCGTGCCTTTCGTATGCTAGTTAGATCGCTAGATCGCTCGCGTTAGATCGATGGTGGCGTATTGATTTCACGATGGGTGTGATTTGGGGTCGTATCACGAACGGTCTAGAAACACGACTCACCACAAGAAGTATGCGTGCTGTTAAATCATAGCTCGCACCTCGATCGCGCACGATCAAGGAGAAAGAGAGAACGGGCGCGGTAATGAAGCGAGTCGACACGCGGCAATCTAACGGGACAAAACAAAGAAGAGAGTGAAGAAAGTATAAAATAGGACAACGCGCGTATCACCGAGCCTAATTGAACTCTCGGGAATTAAGAGTAACGGGATGAAAACAGAAACGCATTTCTGTTAAAAAAGAGCATCGCGTGTTTCCTTAATCTTCTTCATCACGAGATACAAAAATAAAAAGATATATATGACGTATATCAAAATATAATATTCTTAGAAATATAATGTTCTTATATAAAGATCAAGTCGGTGACGATTATTTCGACGCTGATATATATTACTCCCGCTTCTTTCCTTTCCAAGAAAAACAATAATGATAAAGATCTTATTGATTGTTCTTCCGATACGACTCTCTGCTAATAAACCGCGCGATGTGATGGAATATCGAAATGTTCGGTTTTGTTGGTCGAAATTAATCACTCACACTCGCAATGCTGACAGAATTATAAACCGTGAGAACCTAATGATACGCTATCGGGCATTTCGAATGAGTTGACGAATTTATCGCGCTACAGAAAGAACCGGTTCATCCCGTGATACACGCTGGTGTAAATATTGCCGCACGTACAAGTGTTTATAATAGATATTGATTAATTAGCAAAAACACGATCATTTACACGTCATCTGCAACAATATTTTTCTTCCGTCACGTTTCGTATAAGACCGATATTGGTGCTGATATTTTTCTTGTTAAAAAAAAAAAGCATATTTCGCTGTGAAAAAATATCTTCCAATTAATATAATCGGTATTAACGTATAATTACGCAAATTGGCGTGCTGTTAGGAAATCATCGTCTATATTTCATACGATAAGATTCGCGGGTGAAGAAAAAGAAGCTAGTTACTCACCGGAACCGTAATCTATACTCGGCGTGGGCGGAAGGCTACTCTCAATGGCGGCCTTGCTGAACAGATAGATCGGATTCGTGTCGGTTCCAGCCGAGTAGGAGCACACGCGTGCATGTGGTTCCAAGCACTCGCCTCCGCTCATGAGCAGCACCTGATGCGCCGCTACCACACCACATTCCCTCTCGATCGCCTCCATCAGCTGGCTGACACTGCACAGAAAAGTCAATTACGCATGAACGATCGGTGACTGGAGCCTACGCTTAGACGTTATAGAACAGAGATTCTTCGTTCGCAAACTTTTCCTCCAACTCTTTTCTTGGAACTTTATCCCCTCCCTTCGCGATTCTTAGAATAACAAACAATTATATCGATACTTGAACATATTTCTGTTATTAACAATGATTATGACAATATGTAGAAGATATTTTAAGACAGAAGCTTTTAGATTTTCAAATACATCGTAAATCTAAAAAAATATTAAGATAATTGAGATATAAATAATGTATGTAGATTATACATAGATTAAGTAATGTTTGTGCAGTTAGATGAAAATATTAAACATTGAGTATCTTTTCTCGATCCTCCTGCACGTTGAAGCTGGGAAAGTCTTTTCCGCTTCAGTAAATCAAGGGCGATATCACGCCTTTAGGCAAGAAAGAAGCACTGTTCGGTTGAAAGACGGGTTAGGCTGATTACGACCTGATTTCCGTAAAGAGCTCGTACCGCGATCGTAATTGCCGGATGGTGCGTTTCCATCGCCGGATGCGATGCAAGAGTGAAGAAATAACGAGGCTAAAAAGACGATCGGACGCGTATTGTGAATGCTTTAATGCGATAGAGCGGCGATTGCGGTAATAACGGCCACGCTACGCCACGCAAGATAGATGCGCTCGTGTAAGGACAATCGCGGGGCCTCGCTCGGTACCCTAACTGACGCAACGCGCGATGGAGAAGTGCCATTAATTCTCAAAACCGCGATGGGCAATACCTATTTGCAGCACAGTGGCGGTGCACGTGCCTCGAAAATCTGCGTGTGAGTAATTAAACTGCCACCACTCTGTCAATCACGTACTGCACGTGCAGCTCGAGTGCATTAAAAAAGGAAAAAAAGAAGAGGTAAAAAACATAATCGCATAGCGTGTGAAGCGTTGCGTAATCGCGCGTAACGTTATAAGCTCTTAAGTGTTATCTACCGCGACAGTTTTTAATTTTCGACATTAAACATTCCTTTTTTTTTCGTCCTTACAACTAGATCGTTTCGCTCGCGATCGTTTAACGTGTCTCGTATATCGCGATTAATATATGAGTTCTTACTTTACGACGTTTTAAAAAAAAAGTCTTAAAGACTCGGCTCGTTCGGAATACAGCGGTCATAAATGACGTTTAAAAGGAATCGGAGCGGTACGTCGGGCATTGTTAACACTGTGCAAGGTTAAATAACGGATAAGGAGTGCTCTTACTTCGAGGAGCGAGGAGAAGACGAGGAGATGCACGGCGCATTAATTATAGGAGAACGACGTGCTTGCAGTTACGTGCTCGCCGACGTTAATAAAATTGTCGCGCGATTATTCCGCTCGCGAATACGAGGACAAATTGACCGCCTTTCACGGCGAGTTCGTTGCGGAAAAGAAGATTGACGTCTCCGGTGTCGTTTGTTACGCAATCTGTGCTCAATTTTCGTTTTCTCGGAGAAAATTGAATTGGCCGAGGTGTCGAGCGTGGCGAGTGATTAAACATCTCGGATTTGCGCTATAGCGCGGCCGATCGAAAGCGCCTCGCGCGTCTGGCACGAGAAAACGTAGTACCGAGCCACCGAGCACCGAGCGCGGAATTATCGCCAGTCACTCGTGGCTGACGCTACAGCTGGCTACAGCTGACTACGAGCACGTTCAACCGCGCGCCTCGCCGCGTCCCGAGACTGCGTGTCGTCGAATGGTTACGCACGTCACGTTACGGCGCGACGCGGCTCGTATTTCACTCGCGTGCACGCGACAACGCTCGTCGTTGCGATTTCTTCAAGGCGTCAGCTTCTTCGCGAGCGAGCGAGCGAGCGAGCGAAAGAGGACGGAAAAACGGAGAAGAGAGAACCCTACTTTTATTTGAATCAGCGGTTATGCATTTATTTGCGTGTTTATAGCGTTGTTACAGCGAATCTGAATGACGCACACGACTCGTTGAAGATCGTCCAAACTCGAAGGAGCGTGATATATTTTTAGTCATTCAACTTTCAAAGTCACCTTTCTCAGAAACGAGGCCTTGTTTGAAAAAAAAATTTTCTTCCGAAGAAGAGAGAGCAAGACACGTTTGATTGATTAAACGACTGTTAGCAGAAACGTATTATTAATTAAGTACTGCTACAAGGTAATCGAAAAGGAATTTTTATTACCATATTTTAATTATACGTGCAAAGCGTTGAAATAATTTAAAATGGCTGAACGAAACTTCAATGTTTACGATGATTGCGACGGCCGCATATACTTTACATGAGTTTTCGCGCAGAATGTTTTGCGGGAAGAATACGAACAAGAGCGAATGTGCTTTGCATCGACTGACGCTGAATGCGAAGTTGGCTCGCGTGATTTTCATTCGTGCGATGCGCAGATAGCGCTTATCGACTAAAGTAAACAAAGCGAAGGTAACCAAGCAAGATACGAGCGGTGGCCAGCGTTTTTGCAGATCCCACTGTTATTACGGATCATCTAGCTCAGCGTTTAATCGCGACGCTACGGCTAGACCGTGCGACATATTTACTCGTTGTTCTCGCTTGAACCGCGCACCCGCGATTACTAAACAGACACAGAGAATAAAAGCAAATCGGGACGGAGACGCCCTCGCGAATTGACATAGATCGTTAATTGCTGGCGACGAACGGGGCCGATGACCGCTGTCTTAATTTACCGATGCAAACGAGCGCTCCGATGTAGATAAAGAGATGGTAGAGCAAGGGAAAAAATCGTAATATGAGACAAAACACGGAGGGGGGGGGGATTTATTGTAATAAATAATAATCCGAAAGTTATGACGCGCCAATTTGAGATTACAGAGGTTGCATTGTGCTCCGATTACGCAATCGCCCTCGTTCATCGTCAAACGTCGTCGATAATTTTTTACTCAATTGACACTCTGACGTCACGTCACTCGAATATGAGGAGAGCCTTGTTGTAATCCGCCGCTTCCCTTAGAACGCTGCGCATTAAGAGCTTGGCCGAGCTCGTTATTCGACGCGATTCGGCACGCGTTACGCGCGCACAATGTAGAACGCGCCGCGAGCCAAATGATATATTTTCAGTGCGCGCGTCAGAGCCACGCGCCACGCGTGTGTTTCTCGAAAGCGCATAATCGCCTCCACGACGAGACGTAGAACGGGCTACCGATGCATTCACTTCACCGATATACGATGTCTCTATCCGCGACCGAAGGTCGTTTATCACACGGTAAACCGATGCGTAAAAATTATAATTCCCCCGCTCAGCGTCGATCTTCATCGACGCCCGACGTGGACAAATGATGGTAATAAATGGGATAAACTTTTTTTACCAAGGAGACAGTTTCCTGACAGTTCTCTCTTAAAAATAAACGTAAATGATCGTCGTCAATTAGTTACCGCGTCCACGTCAATAAATAATTGCATGCCGCGCAAAGTATTTTAATTTTTTAACCGTAGTACGTTAAAAGGCTCCTCTCAAATTATCGACAGAATAAGAATGCAAAACAGGACCTTGCGCAAGATAATGCACGTTGATATAAATTCTTTATATTCTTCCGCATTAATTTGCATGAAATAACGATTTTATAATAAACGGTAAGAAGCTGCTCTGACTGATTAAAATGTGAGTCGCTTCTACTCCTGGAAATATCTCGATTCTTGTTGGATATACAAAGTGCTCTACAACCTGCAATTATATTATTTTAATAATAAATGTTTCGAGTTGTATTACAAATTATCGCGAAGTTAAAATATCAAAGTTTCTGCGTTAAAAATATATTCGAGAAACTGCGAAATACGGAGTAATTCTAGCAACTTGTAGAGGAAATATTTCTCTTAATAATTAAAACGGTGCAGAGCAAAAAGAGGAAGGATATAACGAGATTCAACTTTCTATGACATTACTTTTTTCACAAGCTTTTCACAATGTATTTGCGATGTGCAATTGCACTTTCCTTTTAAATATAGCTAAGTGGGTTTTTGCATTAATCGATTTTTCTTGACATTCTATTACATAGATATTAAGACAAGGTTATCACAAAGAGAGAACGTTTTACATCAATATTTCACATTTCATATCAGAAAGTGTACCACGATAAAATATGAAATATCTCGCGAGATATTTGCTTTTCAATGATCTTTCCTAACAACATTTATGTTAAAGAATAACGGGGGGAGGGTCGATTTTTGCAACAATATACATATATACTTAAATTTAAAAGAAAGCAGATAACATCCAACTCCGACTACTACGACGTATTGTAGAATCAATTTAAAAGATTCATCTGTAAACACATGATCCTCTTCGAGTTGCTGGAATTTCTGTTCGCGGCTAAACGTTTGGAGGGAAGCTGGGAAGATGAGTCCGCTCGACCAAAGCGGTCGGAATATCGAAAGAGCGGCGCTCGTTTGCATCATGCGCGCGCGCGTGTCATCAGCTTGGCCGAGTTTGCCGTTGGGTCAAACTCGTGCGCGCCACGAGCCAAACCCACACCCACGTGCGTCGCGCTGCGCCGCGTCGCGTTGCGTCGATTTCGTCGTGTGTATAGGTATTATTTTCGGCGCGAATCCGCGACGCAACGCGGAAGAGTCTCCGTCGGTCGCCGCGATTTTTCTGAAAGCTTCTCTCCGCGAGGCGTGAAAAGGCGTGAACTGGGTAAGTACGGTACGACGCGAATCCGCGTCTCTCGCCCACGTCCGTCGCCCGGAGGCGGCTCACTTTTGCAATTCGTTAGCCTTCGGCGAATCCTTGGATTCGCGCGAGGCGCGCGTCGATCGGCGGCCTGTTAGAGAATCGCTAAATGCCGCGCGATTAATATTTATTATTGCTGCTATTATTATCGCAACCGGAATGCCACCGCGACACGAGGCGCGTATGACCTCTTACGTAATTCGAAAGCAAATACGAGATATATTCCACGCCGTTTAATAGGAGCAAAATATTATTTAACGGGAGGAAAATAACGTTGTTGCGTATCTTACCTTTGCAGTGCCAGCTTGATGTCGAAGGTGATGGTGGTGCCGGTATCAACGTGGAAGATGAAGAGCATGTTGCGTCTCGTGGATAGGCGCCTTTATGGCGACACAACGACAACAGGAGAAACTGCTAGAATAGTAGCCCAAGTAGTATTATCCCCGTCGCGGATCCCTCTCTCCACCGCGGGCCCTATCAGCAGCAGGATTGGCCCTCGGCTCGGACGGTTTCCTTTAGTCAGCTCGATCGGGGCCGTACCCCACGTTCTCGATCGTTCGCGAGGACGGCCCCCTCGTGACTATGCCGCATCGATCAACGCCGCGATCCTCGCCGTCGATCCCGGGACAAAGCCTCTGAGAATCGCGCCGCGTCGCAGAGTATCATCCAGGTATCTCTCTCGCGCGCGCGAGACCCGGATCGCTCGGAAGTGGCCGGGATCCTCGATTCCCGATCGTCAACGTCTTCGAGCAGCGTCGGCGTCGTTTCCTTTGTTCCTCGGGGTCCGACGCGTCGGGACGTCGCGTCGCTCTAAAATTCGCCTCGACCAGTGAACGACAGTGACGAGCAATGCCGGTCGTCGTACCTTCGTACCTCGTACCTTATGTCATAACCTCCCCGCTCCCAAAGCCGATGCAGTCCCCCGACGGTTCACGTCATCGAGCTTGATTCCAGCGAGCGTCCAGGATGACGGGATCCAAACACTTGACCGTCACGATCACAGTCCGTCGAAACCGCGCGCGGCACTCTTCGGGACCTCGATCCCAGATCCCTTCGTCACGCTCACCACCGCTATTCCCTCCCCGCGGAGCGTCCGATCGCTAAAATCGATTTGGTTTCTACACCCTCGAAGCGTCGCGCTACGTCAGACTTGACGAAAATCTGGCAACGCGAAGGGTCGGCGATCGATTCGGAGCACTGGGGGCCAGTCGTCGCCGCCGCTCCGATTGACGATCCGACGGCTACGATTTCCGACCGTTTCGTCGCGTCGCCGTGGTCGAGTCCTGTCACACGCGTTGTTGCTGTCGAGGAACGCCTCGTCGAGGGCGAACGCGCTTGCTCCCGCCTCCCGGGGGAGATCTCTTCCGGGTGCCCGACTACGCGTCGGGGTGTCGCGCGCGAGGCGAGGCGAGAGTGAGCCGGAGGGCACGGACGATTCACGCTGGCGCGCCGGAGATAAACGCCAACGCGCTCGTCGTCGCGAGCGTAGCTGCCGTCGCGTCGGATGTCGAATGTCGGATCAGCTGCTCGGCAAAACAAAGCACTCGCGCGCCGCGTTACGCCACCGCGTCCGCCGCCGCCGCGCTCTCTCGCACTCCGTCGCTCTCTCGTTCGCTCGCTTCTCGATTCGAGCGACACCGTCACCGTCGTTCATCGGCGACGGCCGCGGCGAGAAGGCGAGATCCGTGTCCCGTTTCGTTTCGTCCCTGGCTACCTCCTGGGGGAATCCGAACGACTTGTCCGGGCGGGACGACACTGTCGTCTCGCGTGAAGAGGGCCGCGACGAAAAGGGAGAATGCCGAACCAGCCGCGCGACACAAAACACAAACAATGCTGCGCCGTGCGCGCTGCCGCTGTCAGTCTATGCGCAGAGTCGGTCGCGCCGAACAAAGAGACTCCGCTCCGCTTTCCCCGCTGACTTTTTCCACGGCGACGCCGCGCTTGCCTCCTCGTCGACGGCTGTAGAATATCGGGATTGTTCCGCGTCGGTGCGACTCGCGACGGCGAAGGCTCGGCTTGGACAGCGACCGAGAAACGCGTCGCGTCGGTCGGGGATCTCGCCTGGATATAACTGGATGGAGGGGAAAGGGGGGAGGACGACGGGCGGACCTGCTCCGCGCTGTCCCGTTCTGCGTATCGTACTGACGCAGAGCGTCGCCAGCTGTTTACTGCCGCGGCCGCCGCGCCGCCGCCGAGCGCCGAGCGCCGAGCACGGCGGACAGAACGTCCGTGGCGCGGCGGTGGGGGGGAGAAGTGACTCCAGTCGCCGCCGTCGCGCGACCCGCGGCGCTAGCGTCGCGCGGCCACCGACGACGAACATGATTCCGAGCTCCCGACTCCCGGATCCCGGCTATCCAGAATTATCGCGCTTTAGAGAATTAAGATAAGGCTCAACTCCGATCTTCGATCAACTCGATCTACGATTAAGGTAAATTTGCAAAACTAACCGAATCTTCCTTTTAAACTAATTAATTATTCTATTCATCTTCTCAATCTAATCGGTAAATAATATAGAAGGAAGAAAAAAAAACATCCATATTGGAGAAAAGCGAAGCGGAATAGAATCTTTAACACTTAAATCGCGCTACAGAAATTTAGATAATGATTTCTTTAAATATATATAGCTCACGTCGGAAACGTTATCATAACGGAATCGGTCGTTTCGAACGATAAATTCGTCAAATTCGCATTTAACGTTACACGGGACGTTGAACACGTTACTTAAGCTTAACCGTTAGGCCCGTCCGCCTAAATACACCTAGATAATTTACGTAGCGTGAGACCCACGATAAAAGTCGACCCTGTCGGCGATCACGCTCGTGACGTCAGCGTTGCGCATGCGTCGCTCCCCTGTGTGAGAATAATACACCTGACCTAGTGCACCGACACCGACGCTGGCTAATTAAACAGCGGATTTGGACAGCAAATATATTTTCCTCCACGATAATGTCACTGTACGCGTCATATACTTGTTATCAAATAATCGAAGATAATCTATGTAAGTGAATCACGTTTCACGCGTAATCCGCGTTCACTTAATGCGTCGTCTACAATGGCAGCAGGAGTCTACAGTAAGACATAAGCAGTAAGTTATTGACTAATGGGATTTTTACAATTCAAGAATAATCGACTGTGGTTGGTCAGTAGCTTACTGCTTACGTCTTACTGCATACTCCTGCTGCTATTGTAGACGACGCTTTAAACTTTGTAGCATTTAAGACGACTGAAGAACACGCAATTCTACGCACGTTGTTTACGCGTGTCATATAATAATATTCTATCTTGAAAAAATAAAGCTCCAAGTATTTCTCAGGCCGTACCGTAAATAATAAAAACAGCCAAACTTATCTGATGCCGTCAAATCTATAATTCGTAAAAACTAGATCCTAAAATCCAAGAATAAAATCCCTTGCCCTCGTATCTAACCTGCGCATTAGTCTTTTAAGCTCCTTCCCTCCCATAAAAAATGCGTCAAAATTTGTCTTGCTGACAAGCCGCTTCGACCATTAGCGGCTATTTTTGAAAAGTATTCTGCCCTTCTCCGCGGTTCTCATTCACGGCTCGCAACCTCGCAAGGGCGAGGCTCCGTTCGACGTAAAAGCTCGTTGGCACAAGTCCGAGCCCGAATAAGATTCGGTCGTGAAAATCATGTCGCTATCGCGTTGATTCTCCTTAATAATTGAAGTCGCGTAGCGCGTAGCAACGCGCACTCGATTCGAGCCGACGACGACGGTGCTGCTACAGCTGTTCGATCCTCTTGTCGCGCTTGCGCGACCTCGGGATGCGGCCGTCCGCGTCGCCGCGCCGCGCCGCGCTCCTCTTCCCGCTTCCCGCGCGTGCAGTCGCCTGACAACAAAGCGTATTCCGAGGCGCACGGCGCACGATGAATGGGAGGATTGGGAGGTACCGAGACTTTCGAGCGAGCTCCGCTCGACCAAGCTCGACCACGCAGCGGCGACTCGTGTCATGTTTGTTTACCCTCCGCTACGCGATCGATATCCGTACTTCCTGTATCCGCTTTCAGAGAAATACTCGCTCTCTCTCTTTCTCCTTTCCTCGCGCAGAGATTACGAGACTCGAGGAAAAGCAGCTCAATCCGAGAATTCCGTTACTTCCGAAAATAACGCGACACCCCGTAATCGCTCGCGAGGTTCGACGACACCTCCAAGTCGGAGGTGAGGATCGTTCGAACGATGCTGTAAGCGCTAAAGTGAGAACGGATTTAGCAACATCTTCGAACGACGATGCAAAAGGCGTAGATGTGGTATGCAAGAGGCATATACGTAGACCGCGGATCGTGGCCGAGGTAATACTTTACTTTCGATTTGGCGGTGACGCCGAACGACGCAGTAAGCGTCGAGAAACGGGCGCGTTTGCGTTTTTCCGTATTATTTTTATGATAAGAGGAATGCCGCACCGGTCACGCTGTTCAGCGTACTTTTGGGTCAAGCTATCTCGAATTAGACCCGACGCGTGAACTCTTTTTATCTCGAGCTGCATAAAGTTCGATTCATATAAAATCCGGATAAAATCGTCTACCGCGAAGGTCCTCTCCTTTTTTCGTTCACATAGGTGCGAGCCAAGGACGATCGAGAGTAAAAGTAAAGAATCTCGACCGAGCACCGTTGTTATGTGCCGATCCAACAGAATTCAGAATTCGGCGACGCACTCGGCGATTCGCGTCGGACGGCTCCACGGATAATTAGAATACAATGAAGTGCCTAGACATACTGAATTTTAATTCGAATGCGTAAGCGCGGCTTACTGCGTCGCGAATAGTTTCCGACGCAGTTAAGGCCGTTCTTGGCGTCGTAATTGCACGTGCACGTGGCAGTTGATAAGGATGTCGAGCTCGTGCTAAATGTGACGTACCGGGGGAGCTCTAAGTACGTAATAATGCGCAATCATATGCCTCTCGTAGACGAGAGAAAGAGAGAATGAGACTTCTTTCGACGGATGAAATAATTCTCATCTGGAGAAAGTTGAATGTATCCTAAAAACGCAAAAGTGTTTTATCAATTCACGAACGCGTATGCTATCGTAGACCTTGACGCGTATCTGTAAGAATATTTTCGAGGGATTTGGCAGACACAAAGACGCATAGAATATTCGATATATCAATGATTCGATGCTCTCAGTGATGCAATATTGCGCGACAAGAATCGAACCAATACTTAACATTTTGATAAAATAATGAGTCAGACTCAGGTATATACACTTACGCCGCGTCTTTCGCCGTGTAACCGATCGGCACAGCAAGGTCGTATATTTTTTAAATTTTGCCAGAATGCGTGTCACGCCTTATCATATTGGTTCTTACGTCGAGGCTGATAGACGCAAAATTACGAATTTAATTTATTGTTGGCGTAAATGAATTAAGTATGATAAATCGGTCCCCCAGAGGCCGTACTGATTTCAATCAATTCGCCCTCGGATGCGATCGCGGGGTCGTCGTCGATCGTCAATGATTCTTTTCCCCTCCTAGAAATGCATTCGCGGAAGCGAGACTTGCCATGAACGAATTTCAATAAGTTCCTATACGTGCGATAGAAAGATTGAATAAACATAAAAATTTTCAATCTTTTTGTCATATCTAATATCTCGCCCACACATGTGTCTTCTACACATATATCCGTGATACATTCGAATTCATTTCCTTAGTTTCGCTAGGCCTAGAAACGGTGTATTAATTGATGCGTGATTTCACGACTCTCGGGAACGCAAAGAACTGGTATGTTTCGTCATCCTCGATGAATCTTCACGATCGCGCGATTGATAACGTTCAGAAACTCTCTTGACTCGCGACTAGTAAATTTGAACGTTTCTGATGTAATCAAATATTCAACTTGCAAGATATTTACGTGAGATATATAGATTGATGAAAGAGATATGTACAATGTTCTCCGAAATTAATCGTTCTCTAAAATAACAAACTAAACGCAATAACGAAAGTTTATATAGGTACCTACAGCAATAAAAAGAAAGAAGGAACGGGCTGTCCCAAGTTCCAAGAAAGGGTTAGGCGGGTGTAGTCATAGTTGAACTAATATTTGTTTTGGCGAGAACTGATAAACCTCTAATAATAATATTGATGGCAAATTGCGTGCGTGTGCGATTAGAAGGATAAGAACAACATAATTATGACCCTAATTCTTAATTAATAATTAACAGTTTGTTTCCGTCTACGTGTCTTTTCTGTTCGATCACATTAACCCTAGAATCCATGACTGGGGTCGATTTCGACCCCAGGCGAACTTTGAACTACGCTCCTGAGCTAGCGAGTGACATTATCGACTCAGGACCTGAACCATAATTCATTTCAACTTTCTAAAAGTAGGGTTATGTCGGGCGCAGCGTTAGTTGTTCGCTAGCAGTGAAGTAGCACAGTCGCAAAGCGGGCGTGGGGTCGATATCGACCCCAGTCGTGACTTACCGTTTGAGTTTCGTCACGGTAAGCTAATTTTATTTTTTTGCTAGAATCAATATATATCATGTATTATTACGTAATCTGAGCATAAATAGTCATAAATATTATTTAAGACGAAATATCACACAATTTAGTCGGTAAAAATCCCGTTGCCTATAGAAGATTGACATTTCGCAGAAAATGGCTGGGCGATATAATGTTTCATTTTTTTCATATTTTTTACTATTTTGTATCAAATAAAAATGAAATAATACTTAAAATACAATTTTTTATGGTTTTTTCATCGACTTTTTCCGTATTTCAACTTTGCGAATTTCTTCATCTTTATAGTCCCAAATAAATATACTTTTTGAACAAAACATAGCGATGACAATTTTTTTCTAATAGTCTAATGTGTCCTCTTTAAAACCCCGTTTGAATTTTTAAAATCGGTTGATTACAAAAAAAGATACAAATTTTTGTTTAAAAAAAGAGGTTTTTGCTGATTTTCTGCGTTTTTCAGTCTTTAAATGGATTTTTCACTAACTAAACTTGAGTAAAATTAAATTTACCGTATACCATTCTCTTCGT
The DNA here is from genome assembly GCF_003070985.1 of Temnothorax curvispinosus. NCBI lineage: Eukaryota > Metazoa > Arthropoda > Insecta > Hymenoptera > Formicidae > Temnothorax > Temnothorax curvispinosus. The sequence continues at coordinate 249,964 of NW_020209989.1, forward strand.
TATTAAAAAACGAAGAAATTCATGTAGGTTTAAAGGCCCTTTATTTCTGTAGGACCGGTTTTACGATCAAATAAAGCGTGGGGTCGATATTGCCCCCAGTCATGGATTAGAAGGTCAAAAAAATGAGTCATGGATTCTAGGGTTAATATTCTTAGTATTCTTATTTATCTTTTCTCACATCTTTAAAACGTAGATGTTTATTAAAACGCTTTTTTCGTCTGATGATGCATTTTCATTCGAGTAACTACAAAGTTTTTGTGTACGCAGTTACCTTTATTTTTTTTATATGTAGAAGATTCTCAAGTGTTCGGTTTGTGGCACACTTCCCCCTTCTCCTCCACCACGCTGCGGTAAATTCTCCGAAGTCAACGAATACTCGAAAGATGCGTGAACAGGTTTGTTCCTGTCCAAACCTGTCTGCATGGGACTGAAGCAAATCTGTTTACGTAGCTATAACCGAAATATACGTGAACGCAAAATAACACTACACATTTGCGTCTTTTTTTAAAAATATTCTTATTACTTTTGATATATGTATACTCTTATAAGTACATTTGATTACTTTTCTTAAGACAATAGAAGAAATAATAATGTTCGTGTTGGAGATATACAGTCGGGAGATTTTCCATTTAAGCCAGAAATTTAGAACAAAGGTGGCAAAATAACAATTCTGGATAATATAATGACGTTATTCGAATTCATTCGAACGTGTTCTCCGATTAATAGTACGGTATAGAATAGAGAGGAGAAAAAGACAAATCGACAAAGGGACGTTCTGCGTCTCGCGGAATTGCAGAACAGTCAAAGACAAGGAAATCCGAGCGTGCGAAACGCGCGCGCGGAGAAGTCGCGCGATTAATTCGCTCGTCGAGAGAAAGGACTATCGAGAGTAACGGTGCGGGAGGATATAAAGAGGAGTGGAAGGAAGAGGAGGAAGGGGAAGAGCGTTTCTACGTCTCTCCGCGCTCTGCTGTTAGAAATGAAAGCAGCTCTCGGGAACGGTCCGATGCGATCGCGATACACACGAGATTTTCTTTAGCTCTATCTTCTTTCCTCCCTCTCCTCGGACGAAGGTCTCAGCTCGGCTCGCTCTCGGTTCAGCTGTGCGCTGCGCGAGTCCACGCGAGTCGTAGAGCCCATGCGGGAGGTGCGTGGACAGAGCGAGGTCAGCTCACGCACGTGCACATCGTGCGTGGCGCTCATATAATATATGTATGCTCTCAACCCGTTCGATCATTGGCGTACGCGTTATTACGGTCGGAAGAGAACCAAGTCTGGTGTACGCAGCTTCTCAGATACAGCCGTTTTAAGGGGGAATACCCAATTAGAAGCGCGAAAAAAGGCAATTTTTGTGAATTTTTTTAAGGAAACCTATATGAATTATGGTATTGATATTTTTTCTACATGAAAGTACATATACTTTTAAGAATATGTTAAAATTTTTTTTATTAAAAAATATTCAATATTGGCGGAGTATTCATGGGTTCTGCCGACTGCCGCAAAAAAAGGTCCTCCGCGGTGACCACTCCCATTTCATTTGTAATCATCAGAATCAAAAAAACCAAAAAGATTATTAAAATTGACACTATAATTTAGTCTTTGTCGTAGGGGTTTTTTAAAATATCGATTTTTGACAAAATGGCGGGCGTTTGAATTTAAGAGTTCGATTTTTAGGAAAAAATTCTGGTTTATTTTGCCGATAAAAAAAAAACTAAGTCACTTA
>NW_020209989.1:251786-361295 GCF_003070985.1 Temnothorax curvispinosus
GTTCGATTTTTAGGGAAAAATTCGGGTTTATTTTGCCGATAAAAAAAAACTAAGTCACTTAAAAAAAAATTCTACGACAAAGACTAGATAATTATGTATAGAATAACCTCTATAAATTTCAAATTGATCGGTTCAGTGGTTGCCGAGATATTTTGGTCACCGATTTTTAAAATGGTTTTGAGAAAAACGCGTTTGAAAATTGAACGATGAATAAATCGCGAAAATTTTTCAACTTACATAGAATCATCGATTCCAGGTCCATAATATGAGTCCTCCACCTTGCTTGGAATGCAAAAATTGAATAATCAATTTTTTCGAACTTTCTAATTGGGTATTCCCCCTTAAAAAAGACGTTACGACACAAAATTCCAATTAATCGAACAAGGGACAACAATGGTTCTCGGACTTCTCGGATGTGCGATAATTGGTTTCCGATTTTATCGCGCGTATCACGCGATATTCTGCAATCTGATATTCAGTAAACGGAGATCCAAAAATCGACACGATCGATTTCTCTTTCGTGTAACTACATGCAGTGCATAAATAAGCTTATCGTATGAGTGAATTTTTATGTATTTTGATGTTAAATGTGAGGCACGTGTTTCCACTTTGCATCCTTTAGGTTAAAAAAATGGGTTTGGTAAAAAGTCGACGAGTACGGTCGCCTCGCGTGGCGTTTCCCTGAGACGAGATACCGACGCGATCGATATCGCGGTTAATGACCCAGAAAATGCCGGATTATTTTACAATGCGAACGCTGTTATACACGGACGCGGGACGACGCGAATCGATAGATAATGTCTTTATTACCGTGATGGCGCGATCGGGAGAAGAACGACCGAACTTTGCTGCGCCTGACCGTATTAATATTTATCACGAGACGAATACATCTCTTTTTTGTGCCAGCCTTTCTGCCCCATTTTTCTAGCGTCTCCGTGTTACGCCATTGCCTCGTAGCGTTATGAGTGAAATTCTATTCTTGTTTGGGTTATCGGCCGCGCCTTTTATCGTTCGTCCGCATAGTGCCGGTGATGCGTAGCACTCTTTTCACAACGATCGTATAGCATAGCAGAAAAAGAATCGGGAGAGATAAGAAATGTCGCATAATACGTAGTGCGTCGTGCAAAGAGTACATTGCGCTCGATCCCACTTTCGAGTCTGTATTTCCTCGAATCTCGATTACGCGGTTTGATAAGATCCGAATTGCGTTCCTAAACGACCTCGCGGGCAAATATTTGAGAAGCGACGCGAACAGTTGCGATGATTATTTTTGGGTGCGCAAATCATGTGCGGATTTTAGACGAAGTACGAGGCTGCGGCTGGATTCCACCTGTGCCTAGTCGGGCCGAACAAAATGAAGGAATTAAGTATATAGAAAGATACTCAAATTCGAGTAAGCTCTCTTTGTCGATCGCGTCTACCTATAACTATTCAGAGAGATGCATATGTTTCCATCTTTTAACCCTTAACTCGCAAACCTGGGTCGTTTTCGTCCGGGCGAAAATCAAATGTAGTTGTATAACTTTTAAATACAAATTATTTGAAAAAATTAAATTGTTTATAATTTTATGATTGATATTTCAAAGTGAAGCTTTGAAACACCTTCATTTGCGGCGTAAAGGTGCCAAAAAAACGTTTGCAGGTTAAGGGTTAAACATACTTAATTCAGTAAATATGAATAGCAATTAATTATTTATAGAAATATTTTCAGGAGGCAATAATTTCCAAAATTGATTATAAATTCCGGATTGGAATTTAAGACAATAAAAAACGACAGTCCGCTTTTGTATATAAAAGCATGGTTTATTTAAGCTTGCCGGTTGCAGACTAATAAATCCTAGACCGGACGATCGTGTCTGCGCGTAAACGCCGCGAGAGCCGGAAAACGAACGTCGTCTAAAATTAGAAACCTATGTTGCGTAGGCGCCTTAGCTAAAATGATGTCGTGAGGGTGAGGTAAGGACGAACCGATCGGCGCATATCTCCTCCAGCCGTATCTCGTCGCAACAGTTGCACTCATTATAGTCGATAACGACTGCAACACCTGTTCCTTGTTGTTCAACGGTTAAAATTAGAGTAGATTGCATTTTTCGGCATTATCACCTGCTCGCCGAGCATACGTCACGATAAAGCCGGTCGATTTGATCGAACGACTGATTTCCCGAACCGCAAACACGATGTTGCAGGTGCCGCTCGAAGCCGACTTCTTTGTCAGTTCAAACTGCTAAACCAGTTAAACCAGCTAAATATAACGATAGACCGTCGTTTTTCACTGTCTAGGAGTTCCACAAATGTGGTCGATATTACTGTCTCCTAGAAACGTTTCACGTAAAAATAAATAATTGCTTTATATACAATTCACAGTCGCATTCAAAAGACGAAAGCTTGCGTCTCTCTGAGCAGTAGTAGGTAGCAGGTAGCAGGTATATGCGGTTGACAGAGGGTTAGTTCGTTCGAGCCTACATTCTTTTGTTCGGGGCCTGACTCCCTAAGCCCAAGCCCAAGAGAGATTCTCAGATTCTCGATATACTCGACACGATTATCATAGGTTTTAATTACCTGCGTTTTCCTATGAATTGGGTCCTCCTCAATATGGCAAGCGGCGTTAAATAAAAATATCAGTGCTCATTGATAACGCTCGCAGTCGCTATTGAGGCTATTCATTGATACTATTTTTCACTCGACAATCGGCCACGTTTCGCCTGATACTCGCTAACTCGAATGACGTTGACACCGGTAATAGACAGCGCGTATTACAGACGCAGTCTCTCGCTCGATGTGTGACGCAACAGCACGATCGCGCAAAAAGCGGTAGCGTGTGCATGCTCACGCGGTGGAAGGATGCACCGCTGATTTACTTTCAATTTTGCCGTGCCGATCCTCGTGACTGGCTCGATTTTAACCAGCGCGGAAAACGTTTCCGCTTTCGAGGCCGCTCCCTGAGATGTCTCAACGTGTTAGCCATGTGTATAACGAATTCCTTGTAATTCTCCGGAAGCAATCTCTATTCGGTTGTTTCTCAACCGAGAAATATTACATAGCTACCGTAAGCATTTTTAATTCCAGTACATTTTGCGTGCTCACAACGTAATGACTTATTATAATACTGCGAAATATCACAACTTTAAAGTCACAACGATCTGTTTACGATCTGAGGCTGGCTTCGGTAACTACGCAGATCCGAAGTTCTTGGTTGGTCGGTTTGTAAACATTGCGCCGTATAAACGTACGAGAAAACATTTACTTTAACAAACGCGATTAGCATACTCCGAATGTTTACCGCGTAAATCACCGTTTGATTTCGTTGCGATTTTCACCCGTGCTTCGGAAAGAAAGTGTACGTGCGTGTGTACATGTGTGTGTGTGTGTGTGTATAGGAATAAAGGAAAGTACCACCCTGTGTATACTCTCGATCCTTTGATTACCACGATAAATCGTCATGCCACCATAGCAATTAAGCCTTGTCGATCTCGTTTGCGTTCTTTTGCTTTTGCGATGCGGATGACAACCATCCGGCAGGCATAACGAAGCCAAGTATTGTGATATCAATTACCAGAGCCGTTTGTCTGTTATGATACAAGTTTATTGAATCACTGCTTGCGCAAATTAACAATGGCAATGGGCCAGGTTCCAATGTCGCATATTTTCCAAAGTACCAAAACTTCTCCCATTCATGTTTTGTTTCAAATATTCGCATAGTTTTTTTCAGTATGATGGTGATATGACAATAATAATAGTAATAATAATAATAATAATAATAATAACGATAATAGTAATAATAATCCAAATAATTAATAATATAATAGTGTAATAATGATAATAATATACAATAATAACGGGATATGTGCGCTAATTGCGATAATAGTCAAGAGATATAACAAGTAAAATATACATATGTTCTTATGTATGTATATACGTAATCATAATATATACATATTATGATATCGCATTGTAAATCGCGAAACCAATTTTCCCATTCGTTAAATAAAACAATACGAATCGCGTAAATTTCCTTTGATTAAGTGATATGGCTTGTTCAGTGACAAAAATTATTTCCGCCTCGCTCTGTCTTGTCCCGACTCCAGTCCCTTCTTGTTCCCGATGGATGTTTTCCCCTAACGCGTTATTCAATATCAAATCTTTTCTAATTATCTCTGTCTGCGGTAATTAACTAATAAATTTTATATGTATTTATAATAGCAATATATATACAATGCATGACCCTCAACGGTAAATGTGCGTAATAGGTATAGTATCTATGCGAATGCAACCTTTTGTGACAAAAAAAGCCGTCGGTCCTTTTTCTAAGCTGGAACATACAACTTATTTCGTACCTACGCGTCTTTTTTCCGGTTCTTTCTTCTACGTGACCCTGTCCTCCTTAAGGATACTCGTTTCCTGTTACGCTGGCTTTACGTTTGACATGTCTATTCGATACTTGTCTTAGTTTAGCGTCCTTTCTTAGAATATAATATCGGAGAGAAATTCTTTAATATCGACAAACAACCACATTACAGGTACAAACGTGTATCGCGAGATAGATGCCAGACGTAAACCCAGCATTGCGAATCTGACAATCCTATAAACGTTCATCCGACTTGTTCAGCGGACAAGAATGCTTTTTTCTTTTGTGCTCTTCGCAGCTTCAATATAGATAGCGTTGAAAATATCATCCCGCTCTGCATCTCAATCGAACGCTTTATATCAACTTCGAATCACGTGCTCGCGCGTGAACCAAGATTTTCGGATTCGGAGCATAATTTGAACGCGATTGCGTATGCCATGTCGCCGATCAAATTTACCCTCGCGGAAGTACACTGGCTACGTCATTGGCACTGTCAAAGCAGAGGAATAGGAGAGAAGCTTAGTTTCGCTATATGAACAAGAGCGAGATTCTTCGAGTTAAAAGACGATCTCGACTTTCGGTGGTCCTCGCTTTCCGGCCAACTTGCATCCGAGAGCGCGCGAGAACGTTATCGCGTAATGTGAGAACAAAGTCTGCAATCGCAATCGGCGTTTACACGATTATTTACAAATTTATCTAGAGATATACAAGCTATGCCCTCGAGGCTAGAAAAATTACGGTCGCTCGAGCGCAGGAAGGCCGATCGTCGATCTATCGCGAAGTCATGGGAGAGGGAACGCGGGATATAACTCTCGCGATTTGTGCGTTTTCGCGAAATATGAGATAAACGTCGGCGAGCCGCCGATATTGCGGATTAAAGAGCGTTTCATACTAGTTTTACGTTTCGAATAATAGTCACCAGATGATCTCGAATAATAACCAGTTGTCTCCTTCCGCCAGACATCTCATATTTAATCTGCCCCTAATTTCGTCACTCGACGCACTCGACAGACACTCGTTGATAAGAGTCGCTGTTTATATGTACAGAGATTGCGATTTTGCGTCTCGATGAACGATGTTATCGTGATCACGTGCGACGCGATTGTTGCGATGTGAGTCACTCGCGTTTTCAGCGTTAATATTTTTCTTAGATGTAGAATGTAAAACGTTTCAGGGGAAACAACTCTTCGCGTCGACAAACAACAAGCGCGTCAACCTTCGATCTCTCATCGAAAGCTAATTCGTATTCGTAGCGAAAACGTTTTTCTCAACTTGTGCGGTTCATATCTGGTTGACACAGTTCACTATCGGGGAACTCCGTAATCTAGACGCAAGACGGTTCGCGACGGATTTCAAATCTCAACTGTCGATATTCAACGACAGTAATTGTAACTATAATCCCGCGGGGCTCTCGTAAAAGTTCGAGGACTATAAGAACTTTCTATGTGTCTCTTCTGTTTACAGTAAATCTTACGACTTACTAGTTTATCGTAATCGTCGTGGAACGCTATAAATGCTCGGATGCGCGTTAACGAATCTTTACATCGCGCGCGTCGGCACTATGGCTACAATTACAATCATTGCTAAATTGTAATAATCGCTACTTTTTAGGGAAATAGCCGTAAGTACGATTCGGATAATTCGACCGTGATCGAATGCCGTTTTGAATCGAATAGCGCCAGCCTTAATTAAAAGTGCTCAGCAAGCGGTTAAATCGTTCAAAAGTCGATCGTGTACAATTTCGATCGTCGCTGTTACTGCGCTCGAGCCGATCGTCAGAAAAGAGAAAATTATGACTAGAGAAGAAGATTCGTATGTCGGATACGATCGATCGGCGGCCCGCCCGAGAGGGCTCGACCTACTCTTACAAGTAGCGTTATTAAAGTATTTGGTGTAAAAATAGGTATGATACACAGGCGTTGGGAGTGCGCAACGCGCTCCCCGTTTCCAAAAGACGTGTCGATGTCTCCTTCTCGCGCAAACGACAAACTGCGCCCAGGAGTTTCATCGTATTTTTTTTTCTCAAAAATTTTTGTCCAATAAATATCAGCCTGTCAATTAAAAAGGATTTAAGCGACAAATCTCTAAAACGTTTTATCAAAAAATCTTGCCACAGACAGGTCAAAGACTCTCGATGCAATCGTCATTTAAACTACTCTTGCAGCTCTCCTCTCTTTTTCTTTCTTTATCTCTTGACGCTGAAATCCTTTTTAATTTACAATATTCAAAGGCGAATCCGCCGTAGATCCCCGCAACACCTCAGAGGAACGTTTTCGTCTTGATGTCGCTCCCTCTGTTTCCTTGACTACTTATCGTTACGATCCTCGCAATCTCTCAAAATTCAATTACAGTTGCCTTCGCGCGACAAAATCCCCGCTGAGGCTTGATCCTCTTCGAGTTCCCTTCTCGCGTCGGTTCCGATTCAAATATTCCCCCTCGTAGCATAGCACCGGCGGCGCGTAAGACCGAGTGAATCGCTCGTGAAAGCCGTTCCCGGCGATTCTTGGTGCGGCCACACCACCGTTTTCCTTCGAAATTCTGGCTCGGTGACGACCCAAAGCGTCGCGGCGCCACCGGGTCTCAGGTCACGTCCACGTTCACGAGTCCGTGAACCCGATCGTCGGCTGGCTGCTACGTCAGCAGCTTGAAGAACATCAAAGCTAGGGATATGTTGATGAACAGCACCAGCATCACGAGCTGCTGGCGGGAGAACCAGTCCTGGAACAGTACGGGACATAACGTTAAGCGTTTTTCTTATCGTGAGCCGTTCAGCTTCGCCGCGTCGCGCATCGTCGCCGCGCGCCGCTCGGAATCGGAGCCAAGAATTCGGCGAGGACGCCGAATGATTCATATCGACGTTACATGAGCAAAATTGTCTCCGCACGCGTAACATAACGCAGCGGCCGCTGCGCGTTTCTGTTACACTTCGTGTTTTTTAATCTCAAATATTTCGATTTTTATCATCGTGTTTTATTGAGATGTCGGGAGAGTACGAGAGATACATTTATTTCGATTCCCTCGCACGACTGCGAAACTGGACCGAGCGAATGTTGATTTCTAGAACCGCGCGAGAACCTATTATAGAGTCGTCGCGTTTCTCGCGGTGCGTTATATTTTTGCGTAGCCAAGCCGAGACGCAGGACTCGATCCGAAATAAACCGTAACACTCTGCCAAGTGCCGCTCCGTGTTCTCTCTTGTTTTTATGAACGACCGGCGGCGGCGTCGGATTGACGCCGCGCCATTGTCAACATCGACAAGTTTCGACGGTCAGGTAGAGACACGGGGGATACTCACTTTAACCTGTGGACTGACCAGGTACAAAAGCGGGTTTGCTCTGAGCCTCTCGCTCTCGTCGATCTGTCTGCGGATCTCCTCTCTCCTCATGCTGCTCAGGATACTAACTTCTTCCCTCGACAATGGTGCCGTGGCTGTGAGCTGGATCGGCTGTGCCACGTCCGGCAGTGACTTCTTTCGTTGAAGGGGCATTGCCGCCACCGGCATCGCCTGCACGAAGGAAATAAACGAGAAACAAAAAGAGAGAGATGGGCCTCGAGCGATGGATGCAAATTACTTATCGACACTATGTACATTGTATGTTCAACGTCATATATAGCGTCAAACGGGTATACAGCGGAAAGAGAATAACGGAGTTATTATCAGGCAATAGCAATTACTTCTGAAAGTGTATTTCTTACAGGGAATAACGTTAAGTTAATTACTGGGTGAGGTCACGTGTTGGTTAATTTAATGAAACATCTATTTTTAATAAAGTTCAACGTAAAGTCTAAGATCGGTTTCGTGAATGCGTCAAGTTTATTGATGTGTATAACTCCAAAATTTGTCTTACTCTCTTTTAAATCTTTTTCAATTTTTAGCAATTTTTAGCATTTGACTCGAGAATCAAGCGAACTAAACGTAAATTATCTGATGTGTTTGAAAAATTTTATTTATAAAGGTTTTTTCTTTTAAATTCACAAAAACTGCTTATTTTTTCCGCTCTGGGTGAGAAAACTCTCTTAAGCGAAAAATTGTACTCTATTCTATCCAAGATTATTAACCTTTGACATGGTCCCATTTTACTTTTTGAAGCTTTCGTTTTATATCAGAGCTGTATACACAAACGAGTGTTTCTCTTGTTCGAATTTCTGTTTGTTCGCTTGCGTGACGTCAAAAGTTAGACGGCTCTGTTTTATATCACTCTGTGAAGCTACCATTGAATTTTCCACTATTGACTATCCAGACAATTGAATTTTTTTGTTCAATCTTCTACACGTAGCCAATTCACAGCTATGAGCGTAGAATTATATAATCACGATTCGTGTTAAAGAGTTAAATTCTTTCAAGTTTTATCTTCTTAGTAGCATTCTTCACGAAACCGATTTAAAATTAGTTAGAGCGTCGAATTCCCGTAATTACGTGTTTTGTTAATTCAGCATTTCATGCGAACGCAACGGGTGGCAGGAGAAAGAGTACGAATGGAAGGGAGGGTCTTTGGAGCCGTTCCAAACCCAAGAGAGACGAGGTTTCGAGCACCGTGGTGCAAGGGCCGAGGAGTCGAATCTCAGCCAAAATGACTCGTCGCGTCGACCTTCGCATTCTTATCGCACGATTAGATAAATCGATTTTTCCAAAGCCGTAGCTTTAAAGGAAGACTTATCCGTTAAAAATAAGATTTTAGGCAACAAGTAACGTAATTAATTTCAGAATTGCAAACTTTGACTCATAAAGGCGTTTTGTAGGGACGTTCCCAACCCTTTATTCAATTCTCATCCAATACTACCCTTCTCGTAAACCCCACTCTACTCGTAAACCCTCGTTTTTCGCTTCGTCGAGCGTGCGTTGTCGCTAAACACAATTGATTCCATCCCTGACGATCGCGCAAACAAACATTTCTTCCCGTTCATTATCTATCTGTTGCGTTGTTTTTTTTCCCCCTATCTCCACCCCTTACTTTCTTTTAAGGAGAAAATTCTCGTTACAGCCCACACCCTGCGTGAACTTTCACGCAGAACGTGAATTTGCTCTGCGTACCTCCACGGGAGGTGCGACGATCCAGGACTCCGAGGCCCGTCTGGCCATCAGAGCGGGGCTGCATAGCAACGCCTCCTCCTCCTCGTCCTGCTCGATCCAAAACATTTCCGTTCTCACGATGACTCGCGGGTACTCTCAGAGTACATTAAAATCTTTTGGGTTCTTAACCACCTGCGAAGAAGAGAATCATTCCCGTTCACTTGGCTCAATTTCTCTTTTCTAAATTGCACTTTCGTCCCAGTGCACACCTGTCGATTCGATAAATTTTTCTTTAAAATTTATAGTGAACTCACAGCTCGCGTCGTTGAACATGCCCAGTGATGGTACAAGCAATTTTCTTCAATTTTCTTCAATAATCGGTATTATTTGCAAGTGAAACCAGGTGCGTGTACCGTGATTAAAGCTTACGGTTATAATTATTAAGTTGTTATTAGACTGTCACTTTTGTACATCGAAGAAAAACCAAGCGAACATTGATGTGACACTGTTCTTTTCGAATCCACGGTACGTTAAGTCCGAGGGATCATTCCGGAAGCAATAACATAAACCAGCTGGCGCTTCCGTTCACACCGGACTTTCTCTTTCTTTCTTTCTCTCGACCGGAAGTGCCTTCTGAAACTGCGCGAGCGTCTGTTCGCATTCGAGGATGTAACCCGTTCGTGCTTATCTCTCGGCCATTTTTCGACGATTTCCGGGGCCAAAGGAGGCGAATCGAAGTGTGAATTACGGATTCGCAGCCTCCCGGTAAGGAAGCCGGGCCGCAGACTGAACGGCCCTGGCTAGCACGACCGAAATAGAGCGATGCCCCACTATCTTCGAAATAACTTCGCCGAGCGTCGCGACGCCCGTGGAGATCTGCGTCGGGACGCTGCCAGAACTCTGTCGATCCTCGCAGCTCTGTGATTTACGAGGCTGATTTACGACAGCGGATATGGCGTAAGAAAAGATTACTCGAATCTCAAAATTTGGCCCATAATTTTCGGTTTGCTGACGTTTGACGAATTATTCGGTTTCTCGTTCGAAAAATCTATTTACAAGTCGCCATATTTTCCTAAATATGTTCCAAGTAACCAAAAGTATTTCGAAATTTAAAATATTAAAATGTTAGGAAAAAAAAGAATCCAAAACTCGGGCGAATTACAAGGTTTATCGTGCCATCGTACGAGACGTTTTTCGTGTGAAGCGCAAATCAAGTCCAAGTCCAGACCCGAATAATCTGACTCATGCATTTGGCATGCGCATATATACGGCGAGAGTTTCGGGATTTTCACGCGCCAAGAAAACGTCCGTCCCACTTATTTGCAATTTCTTTGTCTGTCATTTATCGCGTTGCGCAGCCCGCCCGTTGCTGCAGTTTAGTTAATCGTACCCGGCGAAGTAATTCGACTGGCATGGTGCAACGCTTTAATTTGCTTCGCTAATGGCGCGATTACCTCGGGGCAATTCTCTTATCGAATCGATTGTTTAATCCGGTTTAATTAATGCATGACCGTTAATGCTGTAATAATTTTTCATGGGAACAATTATATTCGCGTCGACACAAATTTATTTATACTCAATCAGATTAACATAACAATAAACAATGACGAATAATTAGTTTGCCGAGCGGTTTGTCACACTTGCCCGCGGAAAAGAAAACGTTAATATACCGTAACTTTTAAAGCTTCTGCGATGCTTTTGCACGTCGTTGGAAAGATACGATACTATACAGTATACCTCAAATGAGGCTTGACAAATTGTGAGAAATGATAATGAGGAAATTAATATTAAAGCCGGAATTTCCATGGCCTCGTTCACGAATTGCATACAATCGTACAGCCTTCATTGTTTGCGATCTTTCTCGCGAATCTCCATATTGCTTACAATTTCCATAGAGCTCGTTTAAATATTATGATTGCGCAATTGAATCTCAGCAGTACATTAACATCTTATTATGTGAAATGCACATACTTCAACAGCCATCAATTGTTTTCCAATATTCAACTCGGTATTGATTTTTTCGTCTTGACGAATATTACTAATAATTAATACTTAAATAGCTTTTGTGAAAAAAGTAATATAAATAAAATTTTAATTAAAATTAATAGCTTCTGTGAAAAAGTAATAAAGGCAATAAGAAGTCCGATTTACGCGATGCTCTTTAATTTGTCATCAATAACAGCTTATACATGATATACATAAATACATTCAGTACATCGAATCAACGTTTGCAACGTCGTTGTTTGGTGAACGGAAATTGGTACAATTTCTACATTAAGATCGACTTTCTCCGGAATGTAATCTGGAAATTTACCGAGTATGTACATTATCTATTTCGATCCTCGTGTCTCTGATCTTCTACATCTACGACTACATATCTACAAATAATGGTGCGTCACGCTATAAATAAGAACGTGATTATATCTGACTCGTTAAATGTCTAGAAAAGCTCTCGTAAGGTCAAACAGAACAACGCTTTTCGCAAGGTTGGCACTTGAGTGCGAGATTAAGAAAGGTACTATTTTCAACGTTGACGGAATGTCGATGCTTCCCTCCGTGCTACCTCTCTTCCCGAACAGTCGCGTGATATCATACTATACTTGAAATTCGTCATAAGCGAGTAACTTGTGAACACATGGGTAGATTAACGGCTTAAGTCAAAATTCAAGTGTTTGTTTGGGAATGTTGCATTCGGAGTTGCATTTGCGCGCCATTGTTGCATTTTATGCGGACCCGCACAAATCGTAAACCCTTTCGCTCCGCATTTTTGTGCTTTTGTGCAACCGTCATTATTGTCGAAACCATGATTTGTGACTTAAGGTGTTAACGCAGATTATATTGAATATCTTGAATATCATTAAATCGGCCCTGTATGAAAATATAACGAGTATATTCCTTCATAGTTTAATTAAAAACTTCAAAGAGTAGTATCTTGTTTGTGCGATCTTCAATATAATTTCTATCGATTAGAATTTCACATTCCGATTGCATAGGCCGGTTAAGAGTTAGGCTCACAGTTACAAGTATATCGTTGGCAAAATTGATCGTTAAAGGTCTGCTTTTAATCTTATTATTGTACATAATTTCGCCATATCGTCTGCTCATAAATTCGAGTATTAGCCTTATTTACACATGCAGGGAACATACTCAATATGTAACCTGGACGTCTTCCTGTATAAAGAATCATCGTATAAATGTATTTAACACAGGCGGTCATAAAACTCACGTTTGCAGTTCTCTCTTTCTTCTCGACCGTTCATTTCTTTCAGTATATATAAAATAAGCTTTCGCACTTCGCACTTATCTTTTCCTTCGCGTTAACAGTAGGCGGCAAATTATTCTACGCGATGATTCATAGGCGTGCGCGACGTGCGTGAAACAAGTAACGTACTACAATATAACGCCCGTACATATACCTATGTGTATCGGCAACTGGCAACGGCGACTAACATCGTAGATTTAATTAGGCTCCTGCGTGCTTAAGGCTCATTTCGTATCGAACGTCTCTCCCCCGCGATTTACTTTCATTTTAACAAGTCCCTGTCTGTGCACATGGCGCCAAATATATAGACTCGAATTCACGACAAGCATGCGTTAGAAAAACAACGTCTCCAACCAGAAAACAGGAAAAAGAAGCGGCGTGGAGGTGGTAGGTATATAAGTGAGTCTCTACTCTCTTTTGTAAAGCTCGTACGCGCCTCGTACGTTTGCGATCTCAATGCGTAATAATATCTAATTAGCAGTCTCCCTCTCTGTAATAGCAATACTAATATTTGATAAGTCGTAAGTGTGTAAGACCATTTGGGTTGTGAGCCTGAATACAGCATAGCGAAATTGAACTAGAGCGATATCTGAGAATGTAAATTGAGTGGTATCGATCGGTCGAATAATCTAGGCGAATAATCTAGGAGAGGTGGCTATAGCGAGAGGGCTCAGAAGAAGGGTCGAAAGAGGCTTGAAATATGGTTAAAGAGGGTTAAAATAGAATGGAAGAGCAAAAATGAATGGTCCCCGCCTCCACGCCGCGGGCTAGGCTTACCTTCCGAAGTCCGTTAATTAGCTCGGTTAATGGACGTAATAAGCGTGCGCTGACTTATAGCTCAGCTCCGCGCAAATGTTTACGTTTCGTATGTATATATATATATATATATATATATATATATATATATATATATATATGCACGCATGCAATTAACGTAGATTGCTTAATGCTTGATTCGAATAGCTATTCGCAAAGAAGAAAAAAAAAGATAAAAAGAAACGGAATGTCACATGTAATGTAGAACAGAATTGCGAACAAAGATTCGTTTCGCTTTTTCAGCCGCTTTACAAAGTGGAGAGCCAACTCGCATATCACTCCGATTTAACATAGTCGGTACTGTGCAAATATCTATACATATACCTATACATACATCGTACATATACACAGACATGTACGTTTATGCTCGTAAGTTGTTTATACTATCTGCGCGAATTAATAATCTTATTTAAGTATAGAGTGTACCGTGCGGAAAAAAAATAAATCGGAGGGCATTTAGTTGCTTCGTCTCTCTTGTTGAAAGGAACTGTACACAGTGTTACATTTATTGTTCGTTGAACTGGTCCGTCGACGATCTCGCATGTTACCCAATGAGCGCAATAGATCGTATCTCGAATTGATACAATGAGGCGACGTCGTCGTTGCCAATCTACGTTTCCAAACACGGTTTGCGAAATCCACAAATCGCTCTAACACGCGTAATTCCGTTTCTCAACAGCGTTTCCTAACGACAGCGATCCTCTTTCGTGACCAAGACGAAACACGATCTAAGATATCTCGAGAATCTTTAAGCTCTCTACCATTTCTTGTCGGCTACGTTTTGATCGTCGTTTATTTAATCCTGGAATTAATTCATGCTCTCTTTATCATCATCAGCCGCGATATCTGTTGCAATAAATTTAAATAGATTATACTATCTGCCTGCACTCTGGAACTCGTTGCGCAAGTATTTGTATGCTATTGATTAGTGCACGCTATTGATAAATATTAATACGCAGCATCAACACGAATTTATTCCAAGATCAATCCCGATGATCAAAAATTGACGATAACTCTAGATTGCTCGCGTGAGTGAACAAATCGTGTCACTCACTCGGCTCGCAGTGTTCCCATAGAAAAATAACTCGGTCTCCCACAAATATGCATTGCTCATCTCGAATGCGCTTCCTTCAACCGCGACTCTATTAATGAGCGTCCTTTATTGTTCGACATCGCGGCGAAGTTAACAGCTAATAGCGATCTACACCAGGTACAAGTGTCTCCTCCATCAAGCGTTACGTGTTACGTCCCATAACATAGCACCAAAATTTTTCACGAAAAATGTTATTAGAAAATTCTCTCATTTTCGTATAAGGCCCCGCTCTGGAAACCTGCCCCAAGTTTTCATCAAGTGAACGTGCGTAAACTGCGAAAATCCAACCGGTCCGACGAGAACCAAACGTGTCGGTTCTAACCGCGAGCCTGCGCTTCCGCAGTTGCTTTAACCATATAATTAACTATTCGGACACGACGTTCAAGCCGCCCAATCGCGTCTTTGTTAGTTAAGGTAACATCGGACGATACAGAGACTCGTAAATTCATAGAAAAATATCGTCAATGCGTGCGTTTGAAATTGCCCCGAGACAAGATTGGTTATATCGGAACTTAATTCGTTCTGAACTATTCAACGCCGGGGTGAGTTGGGCGGAAACGGCGACCGGGGTTGTGCGCGGATTGTAATTTCTTATTATTCCGATTTGGCTCGAATTGCGACGCGAGCCTCTCGAAAGCTACGCTTCCTTGCCAACCGCTATTGCATAACATCGCTCTGTATACATATTTTATACTTATACTCATAGGGTTGCGCGGCCCTTTGACGTTGCGGCGAAGGCGGGGACCGTCCGGCCTGCTTCCTGGGATGGCATGCACAGAACACAGCACAAAACGCCACACAGTTACACAGAGAGACAAATAGAGACAGAGAAGAGAAGAGAAGAGATACAGATAGGTAAGGTAGGCTAGATAAGAGAGGCGAGTATGGTGAGAAAAATCTGAACGAGGAAAAATCGGGAGAGAGAATGGGGGTGCGTGTCGAGAACGCAGGCGAGGTGCAAGAAATATATCATAATAAAAAAATGCAGTATAAAGGGCGAGGTGATTATAATCGGGTTTATGAAAATAATTCCGGAATTGTTTGTCTGGAATTCGCAGCAGAATGACATATTAAACTAATATAGCGTATTTTTGATATCATTTTATGGCAGTCCTAGTCATTAGATTATGTATAATAATAACCGCCGGACATTAATGAATAATCGCTTGCGTTATTATATCCATAATTGGCCGGAGATTATTATTATTCATAATTCACTGCGATTATATACATAATCGCTTTATCAAAATCTTCGTAATAATGCGAAACGAGAAACATTTAAAAGATGACTTTTAATCGGGATTTCAAGAAGTCACGTAGAATTTCGTTAAATTCCTTTTGTCTGTCGCTTTCTGCTGCGAGGAGAAATTTAAATCTAATATCGTTCGATTTATACGTGCGATACCTTCTTGGGAATCATCGTAATAATATCGAACGATTGTTATCTTGTTTAACGCATAATGACCGTCGAAGTTATTTCCGATGCTGGTCTTGGAAAGGCGTCCCGTTTCGTTTCTTGGCAGAGTGAACGCCAAACAAATCGCTTCGCCGAATTGCATTATTTTTCCCCGAATCTTTGTAATTCGCGAGAAATTGACATCAAAATTTCATCCGCATGAGAAGTTGAAATTCGTTGGAAAAATGAACGTCGCGATTCGTTCCAAGTGAATAAGCAACGATAAACCGTATTGAAAAGATAGCTGTGGCTCTAGAAATGTCGGTGCAACGCACGGTTCAAATACAATGAATAAAAATATTTACATAGGATGAATATATAATTTAAAAATGCTGTCTGTCGATGACGTCAATGCACGAAATGTCAGAATCCTCTTTATGGAAATTTCTGTTTGACTCGAATCGTCGATATATCTATAAATATATTAAAACAACACTCGATCACAATATTGAAAAATGAGAATTGGTTCTCTGTATAGAACAGATATCTGTAGAACCGACACATTCGCAACTTCTTTTTCGAGGTGGGTGACGTAAGTGCCAAGACGTCCTCGGTGCATAAAGAATATATGGGTGCACGTACATATGCTGCACGTGGCGAGGGTATGTCTATATATACATATACACATATATGTGTATATATATAAGATGGCGAAGAACAAACGTGTGAGAAAATAAGGACTCACCTTCGGCACAATACCACCGCCGCCGCCACCGGACGGTCCGCGAGTCGGAGCCACGTAGAGGCTTTCGGTGCGCTTAGGCTGCCCAGGACTCGGCAGAATGTCCTGTCCAAGGCCACGGTTTTTTATGAGAGCCCCCTCGAACTGACTGGGCGTCGGCGCGTTGTACGTCGGCGTCGCGGCGCCGCTGCCTATCACGGAACCGTTCAGCGGCGTCCCAGCTCGTATCGCGCTCGGGGCTCTCGTCGATCTGTTGATCGCAAAATAAAATGATTATTTTCAACGAACCGAGATATTTCAGTTCTTTCCTCCTTCTACAATAAGAAAAAACATTTACGATACTCTACAAATTTCTGAATGGAGCTCTAAATTTAGATCTTTCTACGAACCATGACGCGTATACGATATCGGGCGGTAAATAAAACAAATGTTTTTGAATGTTAATCGATGTGCCGATTCAGATGTTACTCACCTGTCGAGCATGTCCGGAGGTGGGTTCGATATGGTTTTGTCGACGGATGGCTGTCTCGATCCAGTCAACCGGGAATGCGCTCTGGCATAACGATCTACGGAACTGTCACGACTAGGTGGCCTCTTGTAGTGGTCCAGCCTACAACGCAATAATCGCTTAAAATTCAATTCGTCACATTTATAATCTCAAACAGTCAAACTATCTAAAAATGTTCTGAAATTTGCAAAATGCATCTTATACAACGTTGATTCGTTTTAAATATGATATCGAATAAGCTACGGTGTGTTGAAAGTTATATAGAAAATTTACTAGAAATATTAAAATCTTTTTAAATCGTTGTGTACGTTTGGTTGCACAAAAAATACGTCGGACCTGTCGTTTAGCGTTTGGCCAATAGTGCCAGGTCGATCCTGAGGACTCAGGACTCTACTATTTCTTCGTAAACTCGTGGAGCTCGGCGGCCTCGCC
This sequence comes from Temnothorax curvispinosus, assembly GCF_003070985.1. Classification (NCBI taxonomy): domain Eukaryota; kingdom Metazoa; phylum Arthropoda; class Insecta; order Hymenoptera; family Formicidae; genus Temnothorax; species Temnothorax curvispinosus. Next base: position 269,392 of record NW_020209989.1, read on the forward strand.
GCATCCATGATACCATCAGGCTGATACTGCGACGGATGCGTTTGTTGCGCGTACATCGACTGTGAATTGTACTGATTCATCTGGCCAGGCCCATATTGATTGGGTATTGCCGTCTGAAATCAATTTCACGTTGTTCTAAGAGTTTCTCAGGACTACAATAAACTACCAATTGTGATTTTAATCGTAGAACAAATACATGGATGGGTCATATTTCAAAATGTTGCTCAAAAACTATATTATTTTTAAAACATCTACGTTTCTAAGATAAGCGATACTGCTGTGAAGAATCCTGTATTTGTTCGACGTTGCTAGGGGCTACCAAATTTTGCAGGCTCATCGATTTGATGAGAGTAACGATTGATTGTACATTTGATCGACAAAAGAAGCATTGGGCCCCTATTTAGTTGTTGCATCTACCAAGTTTCAATTATCTTCAATAATAGCGTTACTCGTAGCTCAACTAGTTATCACCACCCAGAACAATACGGATGTAAACAAATATAATTAAATGCTGAAGTTGTCATATTAGTCATTACTGTCATTAGTATTGCGACACTATTAAACTCGCCGGTGAAACTAGACTCGCACGCAGAAACTCATTGAGTTGCTTACACCATAAAACTGCGCACCAAATTGATTCATTTGGGCGAATGTCATGGAATCGTATATAAACGGTGGTCGCGGATACGAGATCTAGAAAGAAACAGAGAAAAACACGGCATTGGCATAGGCACACAAAAGCGGTAAATCGTAACGAGTAAATCGAATTATTGCGCGATGTGGAAAGCTGCGTGCGCGGAAGCTAAGAAGGACCGAGGGGAGCAACACTGCGAGTCACCTGCTGATTGGGATAAGCCTGCAAATTTTGGAAGTCGTGCGACCCGATTGGTTGCTGCTGTTGCTGTTGTTGCTGATAATCGGGGTATTGCTCAACCTGAGATGGATTAGCCGGTTGATACTGGTACGGATTCTGGACGAACTGCTGATGCTGCTGGCTGTACTGGTTTGGTTGGTACTGATTCGGTATACTGTTCGGGTAGTGGCTCACTGGAGCCGGGTTCTGTGACTGCTGCTGATACGAATATTGTTGGTACGGATTCTGACTGGTCAGCAAAGTCTGCTGTGCGTTCACCTGGTGCGCCAGTGGTACCTGATTCGGTATTTGGTTTTGCGGCAGCTGATTCTGCGGCAACTTCATACTGGTCCTACGTATCGACTGCATCACGCTGCTGGCGGTGTTATTCGCCGCGGATGCTGGCGTCGCGTTCGTCATCGTCGTTGTCGCCGTCGTTGTGGGATCGACGGCCAACGAGGCGCTCTTGATCGGCGTGGCGCCGCTGGGATGGTCCACGCTGGTCGTCTTGTGCAGGATGCTCTTGCTCGGCACAGAATCCTGCGGCGGCGGAACATACTTGGGTATCTCTCTGTTTCGCAACCTTTCTAAACCCGGCTGTCGGAAATCCGGCGCGAACTGCCTCGCCGTTTGCTGCGCTAGTTCGGAGTCCTCTCTGGCATGTTCGGCGGCGATATCGGCCAGCTCTGCCTTACCCCGCGCCGTCGCCGTCCTGGAGATAGCGATGTCGGCTTTTTGCAGGGCGATCTTGCTCGCCCGCTGAGCTGCACTTACCGCCGCCTCTATCCTTTCACGAAACTTGGCGGACCTGATCACGAAGAGGTGCTTCTTCTTTTGGCTGGTAATAAGCACATTGTTCTTGTACTTTCCCTCCTCCTTGTTGCCGTCGCGGAACGTAGTGACACCGTAACCATATTTGCGATTGTTGAACCATTCGCCTTCATATCGCAGCCCGTCACTTCTCTCGGATATGCCGAAGCCGGTCCTCTTATCGTTCTTCCATTCTCCTAGGTACGTCTCGGTTACCGACGCGTCCATCTGTTCGTCCTGTGAATCGACGTCATGCGATTAACTACGCGTTATGCCGATAATTCTTTTTAATTTTAAAACTATGTTACAAGTTAACTTTATTGTCAACGCTATACGCGTCTCTTGATATAAGCGGTATAAGCGGATTTAACAGTCGCGGAGAAACAGAATTAAAATCCGATTAGAGGTTTGTCGAGTCGCGAAGTAGCTGAGGAACGTAAGTACCGTGACCCACCTCGATGACAAAGGACGCATTACTGTCTGTGTGAACCGAAGCCGAGGCTTGACTTTGCGAGCTTTCGGTCGACATCCACGATGCCGAGCTTGCATTACTTCTGATACTACCACCAGTGCCGCGCTTCTCCAAATCTCCCGTACTCCTCTGCTTTCGTATCTTGAGACCCTATCGACAGAATGTTCTTCTAGATAATGCTGCAATTTCTGTTTAATAATCTCGTGAACGGTTCTTCGCCCCTTCGCGAGAGAGACGCCTTACCGAGAGAATACCCTTCTTCAGGGACTTTTCGGTGAGACTCTTTCTCCGGGCGGGTGGATCGTCGCTCCTCGCTTTCAGGACGAAACCCCCCCGGCTGTCGTCTACGCGTCGATCTCTCCTGTCGGTGGGTTCCGGCGTTGGGGCGACCGCTGGTCCTCCGTCGGCGCTCCTTAACGACGTCAAGGACGCTCTTACTTGTTTCGGTGGTTTGTAGTGGCTCGCCAAACCGAACGGCGCGCTCGCCCTCACCCCGTATCCGTGCCGCATGCCGCGAAGCCATTGGCCTTGATAAGTACCTACAAGATCATCCATGTAACGCAACAGAAATAGAATCGGGAGTTGAAGGCGGAACGTTCCATTGGCAAATTACACGCCACCCTGTCCATTAGGACTGATGGAATTATTTTTCATAGAGCTAACACATAAATCTCTCCACGTGATTTAATATACTTTATTTCGAGGTTTTCAAGTATTACATTGAGGCGAAAGTTTTATCGTCTCTCTATTACATTTTGCATTATATATATAAGTTAGATCTCCGGAGTTCTTTGAAAAAAGATGATTGAAAACATTTATTTTCTCTTTCTTAATTAAAAAAAAATTTTATTGAAATTAACGATTTCGCTTCAACGCGACGTTGTTAACTTTATTTCGAACTTTATTTGACAGATGAGATGATAAATCTTTCGCATCAGGTTAATAATGATCGATGATCAAGTCGTCATTGTTCGATGATGATAAAGATGAAACTTTTGCAAAGGTCAACATCTTTTGGGGTAATCGAGCGGAAGCGCGAAAAATGCGAAAAATTTGCCGGCAATGCGTCAAAAATCGGAAGTGGCACGTCAGTCGATTACGACGAATCCCCGGGGTTGCCTGCACTCAGCAATAAGATGTATTGTTTTTGCCAAAACGTGATCGTGTTTCAAAATGTTTCGCGTGAGTCACGATGTACGGGCGAGCGGTTACGCGCGACCCGCTCGGGGATGGAATGCGTCCAGTTGTGCGTGTGGGTGCGTACATTTTCGGAGAACGTGTGAATTCCGAATCGATGGAAAAAAAACCACTGGAGGAATTCGACACAAATTCCGCATGAAAGACGCATAGCGCGAATGGACGCGTGATTAATTCGTTCCGCGAATTAACGACGTCGCGCTTGTTACTTTCACGATTTACGTATATAGTTTGTATTTTTAATAGCCGTCAATATTGCATGCTATTACGTATTATCGCCTCCATCTTCTAACAAGTCATCGTCAGACCTTATCAACAGCACGCAAACTCAAGCGTTCCGCCGTGCATACTGCGAGCGCAGACCGTTCTTACGAAAGAGTTTATTCCATTATTATTCCATTCCGCGTTGAATAGCTCGCGTCCTCTGGACAAGGTATTGCGGTCGCAGCGAAAAGTTTCGGCCCGACATTTATTGGCATGCAAACCAAGTCGCTCGTATGCATCGCGACGACGCGTTGATGTTTCGGTTGCACTGGAACGGGACGCATCACGTTTTTCTTCTCTGACACAATTTAGCCGTGAATGCATACAAGGTGTGCCGTCGCCGTCGCCATTCATATTAATAGCCGATCTCTTGAATTTTCGATTTTGATTATTTTTTTATTTAATGTATATTAAAAACATAAAAATGAATAATAATAGAAACGAATAAGTTTTTTCTCAATGGTCTGTTTAACGCAATCCTTTTGATTTCAATTGATTGATTTTACTTCAGGAATCTTTATACAAACATGTAAATATAATCTATACAATATAATGTATAAACTAAATAATATTAAACAAGATATCAGAAATTGGTTCATTTCTACTTGTCAGTTAACATCGAATTAATATCGACAATTAGAGAACTTCCCTCGTGAACGAGGGTCTTCTGTCGAATTCTTGCTTTGCAAAATTGCACGTAAATTCAATTCGTCAAGGAATCTGTCATTAGCAGGCACACTACGATGTTGACGGGATACCCTATATACGGCGACGCCAGGCGTCTCCCCTCTCTTCGCGACGACAGAATATTATTTCGCTAGCGTTTAAGCAAGTGGGTCACGCGGCGGTTCCCGGCGTTCACACAAGACGCCCAATGTACACGAACCCTCGAAATTGCCGTCGCGGCAGCGGCGGCGGTGCCAGTCTGAATGCATACCTCACGTTTTCAATTAATTTTTAGGCACGGCCGTACACCGTCGTGAAAAGCGCACGAGCACGTGTGTGCGCGTGTAAATGTTCAAACATTACGCTCCTCGACTATTCACAATAGCGAAATCCTTCTGCATTATGAGCTACCTCGTCGAGTCGAGTCGAGTCAGGGTAATGAGTTTTTACTCGGCGATTTTCTCTGAAAGATTCGCACGCGCGTTGCCCACGCCATGAATTATTCTTACGGCGCGAAAGAGGAAGTTGTTTTTTCATTTTCGAAGAGAATTATTATATAAAAGTTTCTCAATTACTTTTTCCCTCCCCTCGCTTTCGATTTTCCATTTCGAGGATAAGCGCAATAAATTCATTTTATACTGACGTACATATACGTCCTCTATTAATTTCAGATTTTAGTACATATTTATATTTACAACGCGCGCGTATCTCTGTAGTTTTGCAGTACAGTATACATTTTCTTCATAAGCTCTCCAGTTTGCCCTGGCACAGTTAGAACGTTTCTCTCTCTCTCTTTCCTTTTTCCTCTTTTTCTTCATGCAAAAGATTTATGATTTTAAGTTCGCCGTACGAATCTATGGATCGATTTAGGAGACATCCACTTTGTGCAGACCGTTCGTGTTATCGAGGTCAGTTCGGGTTGTCAGCCGCGTGGAGACACAGTCTAGCACGAGGTCCCGGGGTCTTTTAACGAATTTCGAACAAACGTGGCTTTCGAACAAGACGCCGCCGAGTCTGACGAAGACATTAACCGAATAGCACTACATAGTAAGTACATCGCGGAAAAGTGGATCGCGCCATAATATATCGATTCGCGTATCCGTCAGCAACGACCCAAATTAATTATTGTTGAGCTTCTAATTCTCATCGTGTTAATCTGCGCCACGACTGTCGACGGTGTTCTCGTTAAAAATCGTTCAATAAGCGAATAGTTTAACTTCGTACAAATTATCCAGCGATGCGGATCGTCGCGGAAGTTTCCCCTCAATCGGATCGATCTCATGCGAATCAATTATGAATCAGGAAATATCGTTTCGAGTTGATATTTGAGTACCCAATGACATTTATTTAGCATACATTCCACGATGCATTATTTTGTAAATTGTGTTTAGTCAGGCGTTGTTTTTTTGTATTTATTACACTTGCTGCAACGTGTGTGGGACGATCGATAGTCCCCACAAATTTCATTTCCCGGTAGACTACTGGTAGCGCAAATCGAGTTTAACATAGGACGAGTTTAACATGGAATAGGGGGGGGGGGGATCATCCTGGCATATATCTGTCATGTAGAAGGCACGAAACGGGAGCCTTTAACCGGAGCGTGGTTTCTACCCGTCGATATCCAACGTGAAAAATAATATGCGAACTTGGCGTTTCAAAATTTATCGCCAGCGTCTGCTGGCCATTATCCAATATGCGTCCGCTTTCCTTTTAAAACACGAAGAGTCATACGGCTACAGATGACCGGACCTTTTGTTGGTGGATTAAGGCCGAGGTAGAACAACCGTGAGGACAATCTCTGGAGGGTGAACCCAAAGACGCCGTACGGTCCTGATTCGCTACATGGCACTGGCTAGCCTGCCTGAAATAGCACGGCCATCTTCCGAGATGGTGGTGGGTTGCACGTGCATCGAGACGCATCTCGGTGTTGGTGAGAATTGGCCGTGCGAGCGTATTTCGGTCCGCAGCCTCCACCAGATCGTCGCAAACCACCCTAACGGGTCTGTCGGTCGTCCCAACTTTTATGTTACGTCCCTCTGTCTGGGGAGGGTGGCGGGAAATCTAGGCAATACACGTGTCTTTAAAAGAGAAAAGAAAAATAAAAGAAAAACCACCGGACAATATCTTCATCTATAATTCTACTTTTGCGTTGCCTCGTACATCGTACAAGTGGACTTTGCGGAGACTGTTCCACATCACGCGGCTCTTCGGAACTTGATGACTCAAACTCTATGATTATGAAATTTTATTTTAATATAATTTTTACTATATATATATAGGTATGAGATTAATATATTGTTACAAAAAATTACTATCTCTTTTTGTTTCTTTTGCGAGCGATCTGAATGAGGCGCGCATGAAATATGGAGCAAAACTATGCGCTTCCGTCTGAGCCTGGCCGTTTACGTTTACGGCGTAATTGGCGCTGGATAATATATACGTTTCGACTAAAACCCGTTTGTTTCGAAAAATATATGTAGCACACTACTTTTTTATTGATCACAATATTCGTGCGTCGTTGCATCCTATGTGGCTTCGATCCGAGCGCCATGCGTGCTACATATATGATTACATAGCTGTGCATTGGGTTGCCGAGCGTCGTTGCGATAACAAAGTGGCATACTTTTTCCTCGTCGCGCCGTCTGGCCACTTGGAAAGTTTACCGAAATAATACCACGATATTATCACAATTGGCCAAAAAAATTGAATTTCGCTTTTAAACCTCGCATTACGAATCGTAAAGTACGCGCTTGACAAAATATTGGTTTTGCGATTAAACGTAGATAACTATTAAATCAGACATATTTGCAGCTTTCGCGTTCGGTCTTTTCTCGCACCTATGTTATTGTCTTCAGATTCACGGCTGTCCTTGGCATTAATTAAAACGCCGTTTAAAATTTGCGTCGGCCTTTTTTTCGCACGCAACCAGCAGCGGCGAGCTCTCGTGTGACGTAAGGAGTGTGACGTCCGGGAAAAATCAGGAATAACAGCCGAGCTGTATAAAGTGGGTAAAAGCGGCTCATCAAGGTAACCCACGCCGGTATAATATTAACAGCTCCGTATCCCATATACAGTCGCTATTTGCATAAAGGGTTGCGGGTTGCGGCACGCTCGCCGGGGGCAAAAAAAAAAGTAGATTACGCGGCCTTCTGTTACAGGCACGCGCGCGCACGCGAAATTGTTCAACTCTCTCTGTTTCGCTTGTTTTTTATACGACGCAGAACGAGACGTCGCGGTCGTCCCCGTTGCATATACGACGACCTGGTCACTTATGTGATGACCTGTCGGACGATTCGCGCGGTGTAACTGAGTTACATGGGTCCTGGGGGTGCCATCTTTTTCTCCGTCGACCGTCGACCGTAGCGATAGTATATTGTAAACTATAATCGCCAAGGTCCCCCGACGGGACGTGAGCGCTTCGTACAAAATGCTCCAAGTTTTTACGTCATTTTACGACTCGAAGGAAGAAACGTTCTATGTAGATGCAGAGAACATTTGTCGTTTTATTAAGTCGCAGCGTGATATCGTTTGTGTTCTCGGGCCAAGATATCGATCTATTTTCCCGACGTTCTTTTCCTTTCGCGCGGCGATGTCTTTCTCTCCGTTACGCTCTAATTAAATTCCGACGTGTCGCGCGAACTCGAGCCGGGAGCCGGCTTGTGCCGCGCGGATGACTCGCCGCGGGAGTTCGCCATTCCTCCAAAATAATTATTGGCCCATAAATTATTTCGCGATATCCGTCGCACCCGGTGCGACGTGCGACTCCTGCAGCTTTCGCGCGGCGCGCGCGCATGTGCGACGCGAGCTCTCGAGGATGAAAGCGCGCATCCTATCGTGAGATCGCGGCTAAGTCACGGGCGATTTGTCAGGAAGGCGTGGACGGTTCAAGAAGTCTATTAAACACAAGGGTCTGGCGATTGATATGAGAGGGTGAGAACGGGACGCGGGCGGGGAGTATCGATATGTTGTTGCACGTCTACCCTCTTTCCTCGTTTTCCGATCGACATCAGCGAAGTTCTCGCGCGCTCGCATCGACGCGCACGCGTCGGCGTCAGTATTTATAAATAAATACCTCGGCCACGTGCCACGGGAGAAATGGAATGGCGTTCGGAAAGTGCCTTAACTCGATCAAGAAGCTTAAAACGAGCTTATGCGCGTATGTACGCACGTATATGGAAGGCATGGGCGGAGGAAGCGGTGAACCGTCAGGAGCTACTCGTGAATGAGAGAGAGAGAGAAGAAAAAAGCGTGTCTATAAATTATTTTCTTAGCAACGCAACGAGTCGCCCCCTCTGTATATTCAAACCGTGAAAACGTAACGGCGAAATCATTCTATATGTTCTCGATCCTCATCGCGCGATGAATCACTCGTTACTTTCGGCCATTCATATCCATACGGCCGCGGCGCGGGCGTTTCAGAGAAATCGTGCGGATAATGTATCGCGATGGAAACGCGAAACGTGGGACTATACGAAATGTGTACCTATGAGACATCCGGCTTGAAAATCTCATTCCTGTAAGCGTTATGCGTGGTGTACGCGCGTGATCTCCTCTTACGTGAAACAGCTCCCGAGAAAAAAGATCGATGATGCGGCTCGGTGAAGAAAATAAAGTGAAATGCCTTGACTCATCCTTGTTTAGTGTTTGTGTGCCGAAACGAGCGCGATTTTCTGCTTCCACAAATACCCTTTAGCCCCGGAGCCTTTAATTAAGGGACAATAATTGCACGCGCGTTGATCCTCCTCCCCGTGTCTCGGCGCCGATAAATCTCGACATTTGCTCTTCTTCGTCGTGGTTTGCGGCGACACCAACTGGGTGACGTTCATCAACTCGGAGCGGCAGTTTCGCCGCTCGTGCACGCTCCTCGAGACACCTCGCACATTTTTCAAAGGCATCGTTAAGGGAGTATGTTAATTCGCGGTTAAAAGCCGGGTCGCCTTCGCATGCGGAGGAAATAACTCATTCTCGCGGGAAATAACTTTCGGAAGCGCGCATTATCGCGCACCATCGTTATCCAAGTGATTAAGGAGAAGCTTCTTTTATTCAAATAAATAACCGGGTAGCACGGCTTGTGCATCAGCGAGGAGTGGTACCCGCTTCGTAATTGTGTTAATTCTAAATTAATTACAACAGACTGGAATTATGGCATGTAACGACAATCACTCATTCGAGATGTAATTACGAGACGAAAGATATTATCGTTACGTAATGATTATGCAATTTACTCGGCACGCTGTAAAGCGATGCGATTAAATGATAAGCGCGAATGCCGCGTCGGTTTGCATTTTGTCAATTATTCGACAGGATCGAGGATCGAGAAGCCGTGCGAATAATCACGCACGATATTGCAAAAGTTTTTCGGATTCGGAAAGTATAAAACCGGAGCAATTCAAATTCGTTGAAACGTCGAAATATAAAGCTGGGATTTCAAACGACGCACTGTCGATACGGTTGTATCAAAGATACACAGCGAAACATAGACTGCTGATGTTTGCATGATCGTCGATACGTTTGCGTTCACGTGTCCCGATTCACGTGTCGCATTTTGTGTACGTTAAAAGAAGCGAATGCGTGCCGAAAGTACGTGGGAGTATATAATGGAGAGCGTACAATCTATGCGCATCTACGTGTTTAACGATTGACTTTGCTTTTCTTGTTTTTATTGCAATAGCTTTTTGGAAAATATAGAACTGTTTAAACTCGTTTTTGGATTACTCGTCAAACGATATTCTAAATTATCCAAAAATCTGTTAATAATAGCAAAAATTCTACACCCAACTTAAATATTTAAAGAACTCTGTCACGCTCGTTTTTCTCGCCTCCACTCCTGTCAACCAAAATTACATGAACGTGAAATGATTAACGTATGCTTAGATTAATTTAGCTATTATGTATGTTACGTAAATGCAATCATGAATGAAAATGAACGAATTACTTCGGGCAGGTTGTAAATATTGACTGGTGATGTGAAATGACAAGAGGAAATTCATGACGGAAAATACAACGGAGATGTTCGATCGGGGGGTTGACGAAGGGGAAAGAAAAATAAATGTGTAAGCCGTAGCTAAACGGACGCGGAGACGTCCGCCCTGGTATAATGGAATCTCGAGTGAGGGCACGAAAGAAACCAGAGCGCTGCAACGGCAACGATGTGACGGCTGCGAGAGCAGCGCACACAAACGGGACCGGAGAAGGAGTAGATTTTATTTCAACGTAGAAGAGAGCCGTGCTCTGCACACGACGCCGCGGCCGGTAGAATCGGCGGGCGGAGAGCGGAAAGAACGTGGGTGACCTTGACCCGCGGCAGAGAGGTTCAAACCAGGAGGTGAACCAACCGGCGCCTTCGCGGAAAAGTTGGGCGCGCCCGCGCGCGTCAGGGTAGGTGGGAACCCTCGTCATGTTTACGTGGACTCGCCCTTTTCCACGCGACATGCATACACGTGCTGCACCTTGCTCGTCTTATTATCTTGTTTCGCAACGTCGTGTAGCGATGCCGGGGTGACCGAAATATTAATCTTTAGAAATCTCTCCGGAAGACATTCAAACAAACGTCTATATATTGTCTTCGATGTGAGAATTTACACTCGTCAAAGGAACACTGACTAACGAAGCACTTTAAATAATTAACCGATTTTTTAACCCGTTATGATATCGTCGACTCTGCGTCACAAGCCAAATGTTTAAAAAGCTTCGAAGTGAGTGATTTCATCTTCGAAGATAATCTTCAACGAAATAGATGTAATATAATAGCAGATGAAGTCAAATTGATGGAATTAATGCGTGCTTGACAATAAATTAGTCGTATCAAATTAGAGAATTTGGATATAAAAAATGATTCGTCCCCCGTAGGGTGAATTGAGATAATTTGGCGGCATTCTTTCCTAACGACAGATTAATCTGATGTAATACCGAATCACTTTAATTTACTCCACAGGATGGGGTAAATTGACATGAATCATTCGAAGATATAGGGTGCTCACTTTTCTTTCGAAAATATCCGACTGATGTATTGAAAATTGTTCAATCCGTTGGCAATTATTCTTGTTCTTTCTCGGAACGTTTGTCGACTAAGCATGATGCATACACCGGTATGGCGTACATAAACCGCGTTCTTCACGATAAACGCCCCGACATCCGGTCCATTCACGATAGGAGACTGCCGTCCCGGCAGTTTGATTTCGCGTCGAAATAGCGCGCCAGCACTTCACTTATCTCCGTTGCAAAGGGCGAGAAGAGATGGAAAACATTCGAAAGAGGATGAGAAAGAGTGAGCGTGGCTGGTACTGGCGGATATGTTTTATCGTAATTCATTCTGCCCGATGTTTCTTGGCGTTTTATATAGACCCTGAACGATCAGCCTGCTCGCATTTTTCAGATGTTAGGTCGGTCCATCTTCAGAAAATTGTAATGGGTAATAAGGGATATATATATTATCCGGGAAGACAAATATATTTCGAAACGTATTACGTGACAGAAAAAGGGACGGTTAAATCGACCGCGATCTAGCGGGAGGGGTGAAAGAGACTTATAGTGACTCATTAAAGATACATTCGAACTGTATAGCATTAAGTCCGATCGGGAAACCTGTGGCGTTTGATAAATATCGAGTCGACTGATTCGCGTCGAGCGATCGGACGTGCTATTTTCGTTGCGAGCATAATGTACGCACGCGTGTTCGACGTGACGTGGCTGTGTCAGAGCATTTCCAGTTTCTAAATTCCGGTGCCTCACGCGGAAGATCTCAATGATCAGCGATCGGGATGCATCAGGAATATTATACGAGATAAACTCATTAGAGGGAGGATATTGCACCACGCAGAGTCTCTGCATTTAGTTTGCCTACGTTCCAATCGTCTCTTCCAAACAGTATGAAGGAATCGCGAGAATATCGTCTTCGAGTTTACGTGCAGTTTCGAAGTATTTCGTAGCCGTGAGATGAATAACGGCGAAACTCTTCCGCGCGGAGTTACGGGAGGAAATTTCCCATTTGGTTTACTCGCGATCTTTTCACAAACACGCTGGAGATCCGGCATCTGTCGCGAACGGTCTGAATGAGAGCAAGTTTATCCCGAGAAAAACGGCAGGTCTGAGAACGCCATAACGCGTTTAATTAATACGTCGGTAATATTTTTTGTTACGCGAATGTGCAACGCCGCGATCTCTTACGGTAGATAGCACGTGAATACTTTATAATGTTTCACCAGCGCTAATCGATCCGTTAGACAATAGTCCTTCCTCGCTGGTCGTAGTGAATGGCATGTCATTTATTCGTAACTAGAGCGACTACAGAAAATTGCCTTTGACGATATTTCACGTTAAATGAATTCGGCAAATTAGAATTCAACAACGGGGAAATTATGACCGAATCGATTAACGACGTTTAAGATGTATTGAATTTTGCGATGCTGCTTGCGATAGCGGGTGAGAAGGTTGAGAAGCTGCATCGTGCAAGAGGGGGATGTCCTATCGGAAAGAAAAAAAAGAAGCGAATAAACAAGTTGTAAGGACTGGAGCGAGTAAGAATCTATCGAAGGTCGCATCGATTTTCAGGAACGTCGCAATCGTCGCGCGGCAGAATCATCAATCCTGGCACTCCTCGAGAAGACTTTCCCTTCACAGGCGATATTGATCGAGCGGCGTTATATCTGTTGCGATTGTGTTTCCCCACGAGCTTCATTTACGTCTGATTTACGACAATAAAAATCGAATACCTTGTCATTGATTTATCCACCCGTAGGACCGATTCTTTAGACGCGATTGAATATAAGTGTTCCTTTTATGTAATTTTAAGTGGATAGCGTTTCGAGCAAAACCCCGCGATAATTTGTTCGGCAATGGCATCTTTGTAAGCAGAGAAATTCGAGGCGAAGAAGAAGATCGCTCTCTAAATACTGCATCAATTTTTGTAGACGCATCTCAATTGCGTCAGGTCGGCCATCAATCTTGGCGCAACTAAATATCTCACTGAGATAATGCGAAATCGACGACGCGTTCTGCCACATTCGTTTCTTGTTTTGTTTATTTATCGCATTTCCAAGTCAACCTCGCGAAGCTTTATTAAAAGAACTACGTGATTTATTTACTGATGATGTCTCGCTTTATAGGCCGGCTCTCTCGAGCACGTTAGGAGGATTTCCAACGCGCTTTTATAACGTCCAACAAAATATTTCATTCGTAAATGGAGTTGCCCATTTATTAACGGCGATTACATTTAATGCGAAATCAATAAAGCCAAACTTTGTCCGACCGCACAACCAAATAAAAGTATAATATATTGGTATACACGCACACGTGATATATATAACTGTTATTACGGATCGATACAGATAAACTGTATCGTTCGAAAGTTGTTTTATCAGTTTGTACATTCCTGGAAATATACAAGCTGTTTCAACTTTGTTTCAACTTTGGGAGGGTATTCTACTCATCTTGTTAGAAATAAATAAAATCAAATAATTATAGTCCGAAACGACTCCTTTCCAGGTGTGCAATATTTTCTATAGAATTACTTTATATAAAAATAATATGTTTTCAACCTCAATATGAAGGACAGCTTGCTATTTGTTCATTTATTCAGGGACGTCCTCTGTGAGATTTATGAGAGAAAAATCACGTTGATCGTGAACGTATTAAACAGACTTGGGGCTCACCGCTGTCGGCATAAGTCTCGGAGCCGTAACCGTCCTGCAGGCCGCTGGACCACGTGCCCTCGTATCTCGCCGTAGAGGTAGTAGACTGCCGAACCCCGTAACGACCTTTGAATCCCTGAGTCCATTCTCCTCGATAAAGCCAACGGCCACGAGTCTCCATACCCAGACCGTGTCTCTTGCCGTTCTGCCATTGTCCCTCGTAGGCGGACCCGCTGAAATGCAATTTACAGAATTTAATTTTCTAAAACAGCTTTCTGGCAGATGGGACTTAAAACTATAGAGATAATTTCGTCAAGTCTTTGACACCCCTCAATTGCTGTTTGCTCGCAAAAAAAAATACCCTTAAAAGTTACGCTTCGAGGATCACGTTGCTATTTACGTTATCCTTGCCCACGCATATTAGCTGAAAACTCGTCTAATTATCGCGTCCAATAATTACCGGCTGCGTCGCCATCGATGACGACGACGACGTTGCCTTCACATTGTTGGATACACAGAATTGAATGGCGATGTGAACTTAACACTTCGTGCCAACGTAGAGAATGATAACACCGCCTACGATCCTTCTTTTAAGATATTTTTATGAAAGTTATAATTATGGAACCAACGGCGCGAGCTAATCGAGAGAGCGTTATTCTTTCAAGTGCGATTAAAGCATAACTTTTACGCTGAACTTATTTTCTGTTATTACTTTTCGTCGCAGAAAATCTTTCCAAATTTAGCATCAAATATAACTTAATTACTTTCTTTAATCGTCATAGTTTGTACGAAATGTTAAAAAAATTTTATGAACATCTATGGTAAATCTTTTAAAAGAGAATGCTTAATCCTGCCCGAGCGAGTCCTTGCGAATAACTATTACATAAATGTAAAAGCTGCACGCGGATGCGAGAACTGTTGCAGAAATATTCTATAAGTGTCGTATATTTCGTAAACTTTTAATTTAACGAAAATTTATCGCGTGATAAAAGTTTATATATCATTTTATTACGTAGATCGTTGTGCATTAATTACATTATAAATTTTAACGATACTACAGTTTCTATGCATTATTATGTAATTGTAAATAACGTTTGAATTATATTTGTACAACGTTTGAGAAAAAGAACCGTTTTGCATCTTGAGGCGCTACATAATGAACAATTAAATAATCTAATGTAAATTTCAAGGTTTTGTAATACATATAATTTTGGTAAAAGCAGTCTTTTGCGTAAGATATTATCAGTAATGCGCGTTCTTCATATATCACGAAACGGAAGTAAATGATGGTAAGTGAAATTCTAGACACGTGGAGCGAACGTTTTTCAAAAGATAGTGGACCGTAACACGTGCTCGAAGTCGCGAAATTCACGGCTTCGTTTTCAAGTACCATCACGATCGAGAATGAAGTCGTGTCAGAAAATGTTGCTAGCTAATGATGGTCGTGGACCTTGCTCCAGTTTACGGAAACGAAACGGCGAATTCTCTCGGCCTAGATATGTGGTCGGGGAAAAAGAGAGGTCTCATCGTTTGTCTCCACTTTATTTTCTCTCTTTCTTTGTGTTGGTTATTCCGGAAACCGCAGTAACAAAAGAAATCAATTTACATTCAAGTAAATCTCCGAGTATCCGAATAGATGATTTCGAAAAAAAATCACACGTACACAACATAACACAACGACGAATTAAAATTTATATCGATAGGAAGACGCGATAATAATTATATATAATAAAATATTAAATAATTTTAAATTACATATATTGAAAAATTCTATTTTTGATATCGAGCAATTTAGCCCTTTGCAAATATCATAAATGAAATCAGTATGCATGATATTTTACTATTGTTATATCTTCATTCTTACTCGACAATATTTATGTACGTAATCTAGAAACCCTAATTACAATCGTTGAAGTTTTTCCGGGTTTTCGTGTCGCGTGCACGTGGATTCCATTTTTTTCTAATTGTTGCACATCGTTATGTGTCCCCTCGTAAAACTAATCGTCGAGAAACAAACAGAGTAGCTCTGCAATTACTTTACAACCCTCATTTTATAGAGTGTTCACGAATCACCCGGAATCTCTTTATAAATAGTTGATCTTGTTTTTTCAATTTTGAGTAGAGAACTCTGAAAGCAGGATCGATCGACAGATAAAAAATAGTGGTACACATTCTGCTATTTTTTGCTCAATTATATGAAAGAAAACGACGACCTAAAATATTTCTCGTCGATAACGTCATCGTTCGCGAGGAGAAACTTTTAACATTTTCAATGTTGCATTTTAACCTGTAATTCGAAGAATCTGAACATTTATTTATGTCTTGCAGTTCTTTTATCGAAACTAAGATTGTAACTCTATTGGGGAGATTTCCATGTTAATAATTAAAATTGATTGATTTCTTCAAAAATTGAGAAAAGACTTTCGTCTTTAGCATGCACGCGTGGATGCGGATGTCGATCATCAACGTTCGCGATCATCCCTGAAAATTTCGGCGGCGATTATCTCGCGGTGCACGTGACCCTGAACTAGGTCCTGACGACGACGCGAATCCCGGTGACCTGCTCCGGTTGTCCTTGCGCACGGTGACCCAGTTTTGTAGGGATCGGGAGATTCCCTCCCAGGTATGTACCGAGATACGTGTCAAGGTCCGTCGTTCGCACATCACGCGCCACACGGCCACACGCGACGCCAAAAGTCTCGTGAATTTGACTCGGGAATTGATGAAAATCGTCAATGAAACGTCCGATAGGGATTCACCGGGGACCTGACCGGGGAATTTTCTACAACTACCCGAACCCGAGCCTCTCGAAATAGCATCGAGTTGGGCTTACGTTACTTTCGCGGCGTGTAATGTTCGGTACTCGTTTGCCTCGCTACGCGAGCGACGTTGTTAACGCGAAACAGGCGCGGTGGCGGTAACGTAATACCGGCGGATAATCAGCCTGAAAACCGTACACTCGTCACGGCGCAAACGAGCACAGCATTAATCCTTCACGAACCCGGAGGAGCGGCGGTCGTTGTGCAAATCCCGGGAGTGCGCCAACGCGAAGAGAATACAAGATTAATTCGTTCCGCGAAACGCGCGCAGCTAGACGAGCATCGTGGATTACGTATATCACGAAAATTAGTAATTTATCGTAATCCTCCATAATTTCGTGTCTCGTGTAAACTGCATAGTTGACACGTGCGTATTGTGCAATATGCGAAACGCTAACAAGGCACCGTTATACCGCTGCTGCAGCAGTCTAACGGAGTGTGCACCGCGCACAAATTAACGAGTAAGTAGTCGATATCAACGACTACCACCGCTCACAGTCACTTACCTAGGCCAGGTATAAACACCAGACACCTCGAAGCCGAAATGCCAGCTGCCGGAGTAGGCACCCTGACCCTTGGGCCCGGTGCACACGCCGTGGCCGTGGGCCTTTCCATCCTCCCAGCCGCCGCAGTAGGTCCCACCGTCGTCAAAGTCGAATCTGCCCCCGTTAACTTGCGCGCGATTCGCGGCGGTACCGGTCGCGCCAGGTTGCGCCGGACTTATGCCACCTGTTTGTGGCAATTGGGCGCCCCCCGCCACCCCGTTCGGCGCCCCGGACGATTGCTGGCCGGAGTGCGGTTGTTGCTGCATCTCTCGCAGTTACCGCAGGCACTGTCGTTCGTTTTTTCCACGCTTTCCTCGTACCTCTCTTCCGCCTTCGCCTCCTACTACTACTACTCGTCGACACCTTCGTTTCCCTCGTCTTCGTCTTCGTCTTGGTCGTGATCGTTATCGTCGTCGTGATCGTGCTCGTGCTCGCTCGTCAGCAACGTCTGCACGCGCCTTGTCCTGTACGTCGCTCCATGCTCCGCCACCTTCTCTTCCGACGTCGTCGTAGTCTTCTTCGCCACCTTCGCCGTCGTCTTCTCACGTCCGCCTCCACCGGATCTCTACAATAGCACCGAAGAATCGAGCGTTGATCCGCCGTAACGATCGCGCGTCTATTGTCGACGTCGTTGCGAGACGTGGCGGGACACGAGCGGTACACGGCGGCGGAGCTGTTGTCCTAGCGAAAGATTTTAGTTGAACCCCGCGCGCGCCGTACGGCCCGGACCCGGACCCGGACCGCGCTCGGATCCGAGACACTCGAATCCTCAAGGCGCGCCTGTCATCGCGACGCAGTCCGCGCGAGAGAAGCCGGACGTGAGAAAAGAATCAGCGAGAGTCTCGCGCCGGACGGAGCCCCGGATTTAATTTTAGTACAACTTCGAAGAACCGAACGTGCGAGAGCGCGCAAACGTGACGAACGCGGATCTACGTCTCTCGATCTCGAGCGCGGGACGTTACGCGGAGCTCTCTCTCTCTCTCCTCTCTCTCTTCCGGTGCCGGGTGATCGAGAAAGCCGCCCGAGAGACCCGCGGCCTTGACAAGCCTCAATTTCGCTAATCGATACGCCGGTTGCGAGATCTCCCTCTCGTGCACTTTCCTATCCTTCCTCTCTCGTCCTCATCCTCGACCCCTGCCTCAAACCACCGTCGCCACCACGAAACGAAACACCTCGAGCCACCTCGGCGAGATACCGTTACCCCGGTCGGTCTACCTCTCACTCACTCGCATACGTACACACACATGTACACGCACGTGTCTCCTGCGATCGTGGATCAACGGAATCGGAATTTGTCGAGGCTCTTCGAGGATTCGCGTCCAGCACCATGCACACGGCACTCGGAAACTCCTCGGAGTCCTCGGGCGCTACGGCAATCACCATGGGATACCGCTCTAGGATTCGCGAGGACCCGCTGATGGAAATCGCGCGCCGACGTACCGGGTTTCCCTTCGAAATTGTCGAAACTATAGAGACAACGAGCCCGACAGAGTCGCGGTTTCGCTGTCCGCCTGACGCCGTTACGCAACGCTTCTATAAGCATCCGTGATCCGCTCGGAATGTGCCTCTCTTTCTCTCTCTCTCGCTCTCTCTCTCTTTTTCCCTCTTTCTTACTCGCTCTCTCCTTCTCTCTCGCTCTCTTTCCCTATCTTCGTCCCGGACACCTCTTCTCTCCCGCTCGATCTGTCCGTTTTCCGACGACTTCTTTACACGAAAGCTCTTCTCTTCCGATCTGCTTTCTTCGGGAAAGGAAGACTCGATCGTGATCTCTTTGATGAGTCATCCGCGAGGAGATCTACCTACGGTGGAACGCTCGATGACTAAGATCCACGGGACTAGGCACACGATGAAACTACGGCGGACACTGAGTCTATCTCGAGACGGGTTGCGAGGAAGAAGTAAGACGAAGAGGAAAACGGAGCCGAACTCTCAGTACGCATGTATATGCACACGCACACACGTGGAGCTTGCACGGGCACGGGCGCGCGCGCGCGCGCGCGGACGCGCTTTCTTCACGTTGACGGCGGCGGACGATGTGGTTCAAGCTCGGTCGGTGCGCAACATCGGCAGCAACGGCACCGACATTAGCATCATCGTCAGCATCCGCACAGACCCGGTTGCGCCGGTGCGCCTGTCCGTACGTACGTCTGTCTGTCCGTCTGTCCATCCGTTCTAGCGTGGCTAGAGCGATGTCGCGCGCGCTTCAAGCTCTAGCCTCGAGTTCGGCTAGCTGGCTAGGAGCTTCTATTTTTATCATGGGGTAGCGAATTGTTCCCCACACCACACGAGGCGGCTGCGGCTGCGACTGCACGAGGCGGCAGCTCCGTCGGCGTCGACTCGAGCCGTTCGCCAATGCGACCGGGTTCGGACCATTTATAAATAGTTGGAGTTCTCGCACCGCCACGGAAAACCATTGCGAGGATTCGCGGAACGCGGGTCGCCGGTGAGAGAGGGCCCCGAGATGCTCCGCGACTATCGCCGGCCGGCCTCTGGCCTCCGGGGGCTACGCCGATACTCGACGCCGCGAGAGAAGAATGACGATTTCAAGGTAACTCACGAGAGACCATGTGTTCCATTCGGAAGAAGATGTGTTTCCTTTAAACGAGCAAGAGAGGACACGATTTGTCGGAGTATTGACATTTCAGGAGAACCTCTTCTCCGTGGGACGTAATCGTGTGAAATCGCGCGAACGAGTGTGTCGATCGGGCTTGATAGAGTTAACGAGCTCCGATTATTCCGAGTTAGCGATTCCGCCGTCGCGGAAAAACCGGTCCCCGCAGTGCGATTTAGGGGAAAGAGGCAAAAAACAGAGTTGGTGGTGTGTTCGATCGGCCGGGAAAAAGGAAAAAAAAGAGGGGTACAACGACACGCACGCGGCCGCGCAAATGTGTGTCTATAGACTGCGGTCTCTGTCGGGCTACATTTTTAATGGAGCGCGCGTAGCGGCGCGATATCGGTCAGTTACACCCCCGCGAGAACGTGAGATAAGAACTAGGTAGGCGCCGAGTGCGGCCTCGGAGGGGGGCCCGGAGAGGAGGGTACACACGTTGAAAGCCGAGGCGAGTCAGAGTCGATGATCCGTACAAGTCTGACGTTACAGCGAGGTTCGCTACGCTCTATTGACGGCAAACGAACGGCCGGGATGACGAGGCGGGGGACACGCCATTATTTATTGACGCGTGCCATTCTTTTTTATAACATAAATCAATTAATCGATGTGTCCGCTATTAATAATGACGGTAACGAAAAGTGACGGCCGAGCTGCGCTCGTTGGTTGCGCGGCGTGGAAAGAAAAAAAATCCGCCCCTCTCTCTCTCTCTCTCTCTCGTTTTTGTCTTTCTGAAAGAAAGGGTTACGACGAGCAACCCCGAGAAGAGCCACGCCGTTGCGATCCGGCTATCGTTGCACTTCGCGCGGATCTGTTACCTGAAAAGGCGACGAAAACTGTGCCAGCGAAGACAATCTCCGTGGCACAACTGTCTGTTTATTGCGTGGCGGCACATGGCGGCACGGCGAGGTCGAATCGTCGACAGACGAATACAATAAAGAGAATAGAAGCACGAGCCACCGTCGTTACGATGAAATATTTAATGTGCCGGCAGCCAAAACGGTTATTCTGTCTCTAAACCGAGGACACGTATTTCCTACCATGACAACGCTAATATTATTTGATCGCGACAGAACGATGTGCGATGTGAAAAAAAAGGATCTTTCTTGATTTAATAAACGATGGTTAAATGACCCCTTTCTCTGTTTCCATCTAATATACACTTATATTGCTTAAGAGATCGTGCTACTCCGGCGGATTTTCGCATCGCGAATGTATTAAGACGTCGAGACTTCCGCATCGAGGAATCCCATCGAAATAGAGCAGACCCGCTTGAAACGAGAGAGCGTGTTCCAGATTCGATTAACTCCCCGTCAGCGAGCGAGAAATCGGATCCTCAATTAAAAGTTTCACGTTTTCTTCCTTTCGCAAGTTTACCCTTCCTTCACCTAGACGCAATTTCGTATGCGGTTCGCTCGAATTTCCCAGAAAAGAGAAACGTGAAGAGAAAAAGAAAGCATCCAGTTAATAGAAAAAAAAATTTCAGCAAGTTTTTTCTGAAAACTACTATATATCGATAGCTACCTTTCGAAATCTTAGGACGTTTCCACAGACAACGAATACATATTCAAATTCACAAAAGATCCAAATCGAACATTTTCCAATGGAGCACCAACGACAAATGCCTTCGCGGATCGAACTTCATCGAACACTTTTGCTCACCAATTTAATAATCAACTCGTCCTCATAGATAATACCACGTACATCCATAATATACGCAATAAATTCACTTTCGTCATCAGCACTCCGGCGGAAAGGCGAGGTGAAACGCGTGGCTAGAAGGCAGGATCGCGGGCAGGGTCGATTCGCGCGGGCACCGCGACGACGTTACCGCGATCGGCAACGACCGCTCGTTCACGAAGATCGCTCTCGCGAAAATCTGCACGCGGCGAGTAAGACGCATATGACCGCCTCACCAGCCTCGGGCTCGAGCACACTTCCGGGCGATCGATCCGGCTCGGTCCGAGTAACACGTGCGACGTACAGCGCCGGCGGCGTCGCCTCGCACCCTCATCCCTCTTTTTTCAGGACCTTCGCCGGACGCACGTGCACCCCCAGGATCACCGCGTATCTCCCGGCACGCGCCTATCGGTAGCGGTTGTCGAGGGTGCACCCGGACGACGCAGCGGCGTGTCCGCGCCTTCGGGCGTCGCGTGCGCCGGTTCCTCGGCGTCGGACGAGTGCCTTCACTGTAGCGGTATCGGCGCACGCAAGGGTATGGGGCGCCCCTATTTCCTAATATGTGTCACGAGGACAACGGCTTCCACACGCACATGTAACGAAGGCGCGCGGCGTGTTACGTTATCTTTCCGTCGCCCCGACTCGCATCGCGGATCTCGCACGGAAGCGATAAGATGAGATCCGCGATGCGCCGCGCCGATGCGGCTTCTCGATCATCGAACGCGCCCGCGGTCGATCGCACCGATATTCGCGCACGTTCTCGCGCGATTGACGGCGTTTCTCTTTCAACGACACCTCGTTCCGAATCGCGAGGGGACTTGTTCCACCACCGCGTGTACACGCGTTTTTCCCCTTTTCTCAGGGATGAAATTTTTATCGACACGTGCGCGAACACGGGTCGATCCCACGGCGATCCTCCGCGTGCGCGTCTCCGGCCCGTTCTCGCGCGACCATTTGGCCGTCGACGTCGTTCACTGGGAGAGACGAGCTGAACGGTGGTACCAGAACGGACGACGAGTCGTCTGCGACCGGCCGGTCCTCCCGTTGCGACGTCGACCTTCCCCCGTTTCGTGCTCGTGCGCGTACTCGTCGGGGATCCCGTTTTCAACGTCGCCGTCGTCGTCGTCGTCGTCGTCGTCGTCGTCGTCGTCGTCGTCGTTGTCGTTGTCGTTGTCGTGGTCGTCGCTGTTGTCCACCTCGTCCTACTCGACGCGGATACGCGAAAGATCTTCCCCTGCGACCTCGACGCACGCACCGTGCTTACGGGAATGTGCGTGAGGTCAGGGTGGCATGATTACGACTATCAGTCTCGCAGTGCGCCGCCGCTGCCGACGCCGCTGCTGTTGGTCGCGCCGTCGCGACGCCTGGCGTCGTCGTGTCGACGGTGAAACTGGTATCTGCACCGCATTACTACGCCCCGATGCGGCGGTCGGACGAGCGTACTCGACGAGTTTCCCCTTATAGTTGACCGATAATTTGCTCTCTTGTTATTGCATTGAAGCTCTTGCTCTTTAACCGTTTATAATATACATATAAAAAATATATAAATATACGTTATATTTATTGAACATGTTTACTGTTGTATATGTCTCACGTTTTGTTTATTGAACTTCTTTCAATAGTAATTCAATAGAAATAATATTGAATATTATTAAACTTCTATCATTGAACTCGATTATAATGACTTTTGCTTTGGACTTGTTGCTGTCCAATACTTATATTTTTTTTATTTAAAAAATGTAAACGTTAGATCCACAAATTAACTTTGTTTTAAATTATATTAGGATGTATCATAAAATGATATAATAAAATTTCTTTTATCGGGCTTGAATAAAACAAATCATTTCGTTCTAAGAATGGAGTAACCTGCGTTTCCTGATAACTCGCATTTGAACTTGATGGCAACACCTCTCATTGAATTTTCCGTTATATCGGCAGCTGGTTAAAACACAATCTATCTCTTTTTATTTATAAAAGTCAGTCGCTATAGTAATATATTTGTGCAAACTACTATCTACGAAATACAGAAATTTAAAATAAAAACATTGCTAAAAAATAATACCTGCTATCATACTTTTTACGATTGCTCGCAAATCTCACGTTTATTTCATAATTATTCATGTTTAAAGATTAAAAATCTTATTGAAAAACTATACTGATACAATTTAATTAACTTTGGAAATTGTGATATTTTTTCAAAAGAAAAAAGAATTATGACAGTTTAATATTATCTGTATTCCTTTCTTAATTTAATGTTTACATTGTTGTGAAATCTGTTATCGTCAGTTTCCATTACACAGTTAGACTAATGATAAATACAAGTTTCATCAGATCAATGCGGATAGAAATATGTTATTAGTTATCAAGAGACACGATGCGCGCGACGGTCGTGTCTCGCGTCAAGTTCATGCACGCACTGACCGTGTATCTTTACACGAAACGATGAGTTGAGAGCAACTGATGAGATTATTGGATCTCACAAAGTAAGCCTGAACACCGATCGAGTGTATTATACATAATTATGTTTGATCTATGAGGGTTTCCCTATTGTTATTATATATCCTTTATTTTACATAGATAATAAAATTGTATCTAATATTTATCAAAGTAATATAGAATTTGAAAGATCGATAGGAATTAAATGAATAAAACACACCATTATGTAATAATATAAAATATATAAATATTAAAAATATTATATATGGATTATTAAATGGATGTTTTCGATGAAGTTAAATATTTAATTTTTTTATGATGAATATTTCGTTTACAGATATATTATACAGATAACGTTTTCGTTGAATATTATATTTGACCAGAAAATTCTAGCATGATGAAATACATTATCAAAATAAAATATAAAAAGATATATAATTACAGAGATATTAAATACTACATGTAGAATTTTTAATCCAAGATTCACGAGATGTTTCTAGTATCAAGCGTTGACGGAATAGGTCACTATAAACACATGACGCTGATAAATAGCAACACATAATAATATAATGATTGTGATTTAACGTTTTGATATCATTTACGTGTGAACTTCGAAAGACGCTGGTTACAATCTCGTCATTGCGAATATCTCAACAGTAGGTACGTACCTCAGAAAAAAGAAATGCAGCCTCTTAATCACTACTTTTCGCAATTATTTGACGAAAGTGCAACTGAAAGTGTGTCTGAAATCCGGTCGTTGCTTATCGTCGTCGTGGAATAAAAATAAAATCGTCAATCTGCGCTCTCGCGTGGTGTAGAATTTTACGAGAGTGCTGTGGTGCTGAAGTTTCTCTTCCTCTGTTTCTCTGAGCTGCGAACAGTGCGAACAAACTATCAGACTGTTTGGAATTCTTATGGGAGATTATTACACTTCGCCGAAAGGATTGGAATAACGATTTTGCGAAACGGTATAAGATTCACGATACGCGATACTGTGATACGTAATTTAGAGCTTCTAATCTTATTACTTCCTACACTTCTTATCTTCACTCTTATCATTAGAGTTTCCCAATAAGAAAGCAACTTTCTATATTTAAGCGCGGAAAATTCATATGTGGATTACAATCAGGTTCTGTTTCCAAGCAACGCATTCGACTGCTACGGCAATGCGTGACCAAGAAGATACTTCGAGTTTGCACGCATCAGGTTTCAACCGGTAATAGAATTACTCTCCTTTCTTGAGAGAATTGATTTCTGTCTACAACGCTCAGTGTGTTTCATACGATGTCCCTTGACAGACAACATCAACAGAAACGCTCGCTGTTGTAGGTAGATTTAACGTGTGACGAATCTGTTTTCCGAATATACAGTGCCTGGGATTGTTTAAACGGTTGCTGTAAACTGACGCGCGAGTTAATCGGTATATGTGGACTACTCGTTTACTTCCGCAATCGATGCAATCAATACTTCCGGTGCTCCCGCGATCGTATTTTTCAACTGTCACTAGTCATTTTTGCAAAATAATGTACTTTTAATGGTGCAGTTGTTCACAATTTTCCGCTACTGCAAATATTGCTTTATCATAGCGCCGTCGCCGTACGTCTGTGTCAATTGAAACGCAATCAATAATCGTTTATTGTATTTTTGGATGTGTAAATGTGAATAGAAAACGTATTAGTTATAGAATACGAAGAAAAAGGCAAAATAAAAGCAAAATAAATATCTTACTTAAACGTTGTCTTACTGTTGTTTGGTTTACGCAATATTGTTTCTTCTAAATGTTTAAGCAAAATATTTATTTTTAATTTATTTTTATTAAATTTCCTCCATTTATTTAGTTTTAATTCAATTTTAAAAATTTTTATTGGAAAATTGAGATTTTTTGTTTACGAGATAGTACGACGTGTAATATATTTAATATAGCTATTTATTATAATATATTAGTACTGTTTAGCAAAAGCTATTTGCGCACATAAAGTTAAGAAGAAACATGCGTGATTATTTTAATATACTGTAAACGATATTTACGATATATCACAATTAAATTTTATTTAAAGTTATTTAAATAGCAAAATATGTTTGTATTATTTGTGTTGCAGAACGAGCGCTTCTAAACCCCATGGTAGCATGGATCTCGTGAGTCTAACCGTCCGCTCCCACGAACTAGGAGATGTGAATCCACCGAGGGAGGACTACTTGCAGGTCGAGCGTGATGATGTCACGGAGAGAAACGATATCATCAGAGAGCGAAGATGCAGGCTGAAGGAAAAGTCGCACGACGAGCTCCGGACGATCAATTTAGCTGAGGTTGCCTGGCACGACACGCCCGGTGACTGCTGGCTCGTGATCTATGATTACGTGTACGACTGCACGGAGTTTCTGAAGAGTCACCCGGGCGGCCAGGACGTCCTCCTGGAATACGCCGGACGAGACGCGACTTTGGCGTTTATTGGCACCGGACACTCCGCCGTCGCCAGGACAACCTTGGAGAGGTACAAAATTGGCGAGCTTCCGCTGAACGAGAGGATCTACAGTATTCCCAACGGCCTGAAGGTCTCGGGATTCTAATCTGCTCGGATCGTAGAGAGTCGCCGTCATCATCATGCACGATAAATATCGAAATTTTACACCAAAAGTGGGAACCGGTGTAAATAAACCCACTAAACTTATGCAGAAGGTTCGACGTAAGTTAGTCACAGCTGAAATATTACCGTCGCTGTTGATGGCATAGGAACACATATAAGAAAGAAATTATTTACTTCAGAAAGGTAAGAAATATTATGATCAGCAAGAGCTTTTTTCCAAGTCATCTTTTTATTTGATTTTATTTAAATAGATAATATTATCACTATGGATTTCATTATTTTAGCGGTCATAATATGGTTGACGTAAAAATCAATTAAATAGCTTATAACAAAAATATGCCGATTCTTACATAATAATTTTCTCGTCTTTCTATAAATAATTTCTCTCTTACACATTTTACCGTATGTATTATCTGTAGCAAGAGATATTTTTGAATGGTTAAAGAAAATCTTAGATTGCATGGCACTTATGTAATATTTTAACTACTACATATCTAGGATTTTATATATAGAAAAGGAAACGGCTGTCGATGTGATTTGTTCATTTGTAACAATAATCATAACGATAGTGATTTTTTAATCAGTATTTAAGCTCGTTATATTACTGCAATAATGCAAAGTGTAAACTGCATTAAACATTAACTTAACAATGTTAAATGTTAATATAATTAGGTTTACTTTTATTTTTTGTTCATTTTATCTACAATATTTTGCGATAAGATTTCCTTTTTCTTTTTATTTCGCGTACGCGTGTCGGAACACTCTTAAAAATGAGAAAATTGTATTGCTAATATCGAGTAATTTGTCATTGCCCGATCACGGCGGCAAAGCATTTTATGCAATTTTATCACATTGTTGGTGAACTTCGAAATGTATCAGCCAAGAGGTCAAGCGCGATAAGAAATATTCTCGGTCAAACGGGTCACGCCTCAAAGGCAATTAATTACATTTCTCCAATTCATCTTGGAGAGTAATTATTTACAATAAGATTTTTGCAACCTCAAATTATTATATCGGGCGCGGATTAACACACGTGATAATTTTAATTTCATGACATTTAATATTACCGATTTTATATTAGGCAAGATATAATTTTCGGTATCTGGACGAATGTTATTTTTGTCTTGGAAAAAATTGCTTCATTAAATATCACCGGAGAGGGTAAACATGCCGAATTCTTTCATCATTAATATTTCAAAGTAGCTGCGATAAGATAAAGGAGAGAGCCGGTGAAACAATAATCAGTGCTCAGGGAGTACTTTACATCGGATACATTTTATATTTCTTGATTCTCTAACATTTATAATATACACAACATACAGTATGAGGTAATAGCGATGTAGCTCAGTTCGTTATACGTCGATAGACCGATATAATGAACTCTCCGTTTCCGTTAATCGGAAGGCAAGACTGTCCATTTATTAAATTAGCAATATACTCCAGTTTATATGCGTTAATCCTATATTTATCTAAAATTAAATTACACACATAATAATACACTTTACGATATTTACATTTAACCACAAAATGTACATATAAAATATATAACATTTTGTATGTATTGTATATGCGTATATATGTGTGCTTGTGTGTATGTGTGTATGATGTATATATGATTAAGATAAAATAAAATATAAGGAAAGAGATAACACTTTTTGATGTCAGTATCATTCTGTCCCATGGTGAACATCAGTCCTTAGTTTTGAACGTTTCAACGTCTCGCCGATAGAAAAACATTACAAAACCGATGGAAAAATTTCGATATAACGTTTCCGTATCTTAAATAGATTTTATGTTACATAGTGACAAGTTTAAAGAGTTGCGATGAATTGTAATACGAAAGTTATCCGTCTATACATCTCTAACTTTTTATATGTACTATATAACTAAATAATACTAATTTTTGCTCCACTTCATTTTTAACGATAAGATAATGGGAGAAAGTAACATACGGGTCACTCGTAATACACAAGGTTCACTCAGAGATTCACTTAACTTAAACTCAATAAGTAGGTACATAAAGGACCCCGCATGATGATTCTTATGAAAAAAAACGCTTTTCGGTCAATTTGCTTGAATTTGTGATATGTTGTAGTTCTTGCGAATCCCTGATGAAAAGTCTCAAATTTCATCAACATTTTATGATTAATTTCTGAATTATAGGTTCTTATGAAGATTTTCAAATGCCTATAATTCACAGAAACTAATCATAGAAAGTTGATGAAATTTGAGACCTTCATCAGGGACACGAGAACTACAACATATCACGTATTACAAATTCAAGCAAATTGATCGAAAACGTTTTTTCTCATAAGAATCATATGAGGATCAATCACATTTGACTAAAACTGTGTATTTGTTCTATTTTATTATATCTACGATAGTGACTACTACGCGCGATATTTGCGCGCTTTAACGCACATGTCACGCTACGCTACGTAACATGTGATTAACACCAACTTTACATACTACTTTCTGTTTTGTATGTTGTTAGGACCATGTATGTTAAATACCGAATGCCCACAGCATTCGCTTATTTTTAAATTTTCACTAAATGCTAAACGACAGTTTGAGACAACTCAGTACAATATACACGAAATGAAAATAGAACCGCTAACAAGTTTTTTTTTTTATAATTACTATCACACACATTCCAATTATAAATTGCATAACGCGAAAGGTACAGCTAAAACAATTTCGAAGTAATTATCAAAATGGTAATTATTTATTGCAAAAGAGAAGGTATTTTTGTAGAAAAAATTTAATTCGAAATTTGAATTAATTTCTAACTTTTGAATTTATAACAACAAATATCGTGGTTATTAAATTTCAATTTTATTTGTGACAAAATTTTCTCCAATTCAATAAAAGATAAAATTCTGTTATTAATTTCCGTTTTTAAAATTTCCGCAATGCTCTCTATTTTACGAACTACAGTAAAACTGTAAAACAAACTAGATAAATTAAGTTTAATTATAATTCCGGGAGAAGTGACATTGTATTAAGTTTGCATACAATATTTAATTTCTATCCTTTTAAATGGTTTAAATAGTAATGACGTTTGACGCGAGATAGTTCCTTCGGATTTTTTTTTGTTCTGAAAATAGTACAGAATCGCCATTTAATAGAGAAACTCTGTAGGGTACCTGTGTAGTTTTTAAATGATGTTGATGTATGACTTGCAGAAACTGAACTTGTGAAACCATCGGTCATCCGAAAATCTCTTCGCCGATCGGGAAAAATTAGAGCGTGTTTATTATCCGTCTTTGTTCCTCGTGTGGCCGAACGGAATAAAAGCAAAATTGTATATCCGATTTATCTCCAATTGCCTTCAGTTTCTCTGATCGGTTCGAGTCACCAATTTTCTCCATTTCCTTTATGAACACGCGAAAATGCCGGGTCTTGCTCTATGACACATTGTCACAAGTTCAGATTCCCTGCGAATAAAAAGCTTGCTTTTTCATACGTGTTCGATAGTCTCGTTGCTTGCTATGTCTTTTTCAGGCAAAAAGCTTGAAGGAGATCTATTTGGCGTCAAATACCACTATCTTTTGGGAAGTGAAAATTGGAAGTTAAGTATCGAAACTCGTCATTTGACGAGTTTTATTCTACGAAAGAAAAAATCGGGAATGCACGCTCCTCGAAATAATTTTTATCAAAACTAAAAAGTCAACTTCTCATAATCTTTTTATAATTCGTATGATAGAAAATGTTGCGAGAATAGCTTAGTTTTATTATAAATTATTATTACTTTACTTTAAAAGTTATTTTAAATATTTATATTTATAAACATATATATATATATATATATATATATATATATATATATATATATTTCTTTACTTTATATTTTCTGGAAAAAGTTGTCTATAAAAATTAAATCTGAAAGTAACAGGCATTCAAAAGTAACAATTTGTTATAAATGAAGAACATATCTAGCAGAAATGCGCAGAATTGAGATAACATCGATACCGATTGTATCCACGAAATAATTAGAGAATTGATACTTTCAAGTAGATACCATTTAGGAATCGATACCATTCGATACTTACATATTCACATGTACTTATGAGGCAACGATACTTTACTATCAGGAATCGATACTAATTGTGAAGCTTTATTTATTAAATTCGTAAAAGCACCGAGTTGCGACGTTTCAACAATTCCGCATCTCGTTGCATTCATGAATTGCGAGCAAGCTAATACGTTATCAATCTACAGTCGAGTAGTTTTGCAAGCGCTTTTCTTGACAAGCGCAGCTCGACTATCAAGGGAAACATTCGCGAATGAACTCGATCGTGGATTGATGATGGTATCAGGCTTCCTGCAACTTCCTGTCGAAGCGAAGTCCTTGCTCGTTCTTTTACATCAAGCTGCAGAGGGCAAATCCTTGGCCGGAATCGAAAGCCGTCTGCAGTACCGTGGTTTCCATACAAAACGCAGCATCCGTATACATCGCCGCAATTCGTTGCTGTTGCGCACGACTCTCGCTCTGCGATCTGCAAGCACATTTAAATTTTTCCGATTGGAAAACGTTTTTAATGGTTTTTAAAAATTACAAGGATGAAAAGATGAAGTTTTAAGTCCATATTTATAGTCGTGTTTCTGTCAAAAAACTCATCTGAAGTGAGTTTTGGTTCATAGGTGACTTGAAAAGAGATTGAGTTTATTAATGTTAACATAATAATTATAAATACAGTCTCAGTCGAACTCTAATCAAAATATAACTATTGAACCGTCCACGTCTCAAGATATAAAACGCAATTTTGAGTATCTCACCTGATACGCTCTTGAGACGAGATCTGAGTAACGACTATAAATACGGGCTTTAGTGTGCCTCGTAAAATTATACGGCAGAACTACATTATACATATAATGAAAAAAATAGGTGAAAAAAAAATTTTATTCTTTTAACTATATAATTTTTAGAATTTTTATGATTATATTCACACAAACACTTTGTTCGAGAAAATATATTCGTATCAAGTTTTAAAGAACCTTTGAAATTGTCCTTGCCATTTTTTTCCTTTAATTTGCTCGGCTGTTGCAGAGAAAAAAAATGCAGGGAAGGAAACGGGGCGCTCTGTATTTGCATAATCGCTGCCTCGACCATTTTTCTAAATTACTTTGAACCTGCTACTAGTTCTCAGCACCTCGAAATGTCTCGGGGTAGCCAAGTACATCCCGAGCCGAGGTAACTCCCGGCGGTGTCATATAGTCGTATATGACCACCCCAGAAACTACGTGAATTATTCCGCGAGCGATCCCCGCGGCTCTGAGATACGAGACGCGACGGCGCGGCCGAGAGGTCGGTCCTCGACTACTCACCTGGGAGGCATTGCTCGCGCACGCTGTTGCACTCTGACCTGCTGTTCCCTCGGGATCGAGGTAGCATCTCTGGATTGTTGTCGTTGTTGCTGATACTGATATTGATACTGCGAACCACGATCACTTAGCGCCAGCTGCGTCAGATACTCGCGAAACTCAGGCTGGCTGGCCAAGAGTTCGCGTCGCGCTTGAATACTCGAAGTCGGGTTAGACGTCGTCGTCGAGTCGGACCATGGTGGCGGAGGAGTGTGCGAGCGTGACATCATCGCGTAATATTCCTCATACGTCGGTGGTCGACCGGTCTACAAATAATAAATAACGTAATTAATTCTTAGACCTTTTTAGATTACATAAAGAAAAGATATAAGATAAAATACCTAGTATAGCATACAAACACGCATACAGAGAGAGAAAGAGTACACAATAAATTATGTTTATAATTTACAATTTTTGCAAATTTTTTACGTTTACAAGTAATTCTTTTTTATTATCTTATATTTTAAACCACATTTTAAAACACCGTACCATAGTACAGCAACGCAAAGTTTTAAACAAAAAATATGTTACATGAAAAATGCATTTGTCGCAACTCCAAAAAAAAAAAAAGAATTTTTTTAATTGCGCTGTACGTGGGAAGGTGTTTGCGACGGTTTCACATAAAACCTGCTTTTGAGATAAGTAACCAGTGCTAGATCCAATATACAAATATGTTCTACAAATAGAAAGTACCGCATTTGTTATGCCTGCTTCTTGGCTTCTAATAAGTCTATTGTTTCATGTTTAAAAATATTGTTGTTAATTAATTCTGTTAATTAATCAAATTTTACCTAATTAAAGATTAATTAACAGAATTAATTAACAGTAACTTCAGAAATCTCCCACTGCTCGCGAGACCACATTAGGGTCACGTTACTCTAGCCGCAACTCCAATTCCCAGGTTGTAGTTACTTACCATTATGTTTGCATGGCTGTGGTTTCGATACCTGATCTTTGGTGTCGCGTTTCAGATATAAAACGATTTGTGAAATAAACTGCAGTTGCAATCCATTTTAGTTCAAGGAAAATAATGAACTTTGCTATCACCTGATATATATCGCCTTGAACGGCTCGATTTCTTTGATGTAATAATTTTATAGAGCAGCTGTGATAATATAAGTGCAGCTAATCATCCTTGAACGACAATAATGAGAATAATTGTGTCCGGAAGTTGTGCATTTGTTGTTACTAATTATAAAAACTTTTATAATTTAATCGCATTAACTCATCAATGCAAGCTCGAGTAACGAAGTTTTAGCCATGTAAATCAGTTCCACATTTTTCAATGTCCATTATCTCGCGCTGAAAATTATAATAAAGCCGCGAACTGTTTTTTAATGTTCTCCTTGAACCAACCGCGGTTTTCAGCCACGGCGTAAAACGCCGCGGAAAAACTTCTCTCGTTTTTCACCGGGCCGACTTGCCTCGCATATTATATCGTAAAAGCTCGCGGGAGCTTGCATACGCCCTCTCCTTTTGCATTTCCCGCAAAAGGTGTCGACGCTCGTTTAATCATCTAATTGTCGCATAATGCTGTTGTATTTAATATTAACTTTATTTTATTAACGTTTTGTGCAGAAATGACTTTCGCAGTTTTCCGCATCCGCATATAATATATTTTATATTTAACGTTTTATATAGAGAATAATTTTATAATTAAAAATTACCTTCTCCCCAAAAGACTAAAAATGAACATATATAAGCGGTCGCAAAAATGTATCTTTTAAATTTCTCTCTGTATTTATCTATGATAAAAGTATTAAATTTGAAATTTTATACTTTAATTTTTAAATAAATAACCCAAAAATATTAAGTACAACCTAATTATGTAAGAATATCTTGATGTTAGAATAACAATAAAGCGAGAAGTATTAAAATGAAAAGTAGTTTTTAATAAGAAAGACTAGAAAGTCTATGGCCGATATTCATAGTCTGTTCTTATTTTAAGACCGTCTTAAGTAATGTCTTAAGATGCTAATACAGCTCTGTGATTGATTCATAATATCTTAAGATTGTACTTAAGACGGTCTTAAATATAAGATCCGACTATGAATACCGGCCTATGAAATATTTTACGATCTTATTAAATACTTTCAACATTTTATCGACCTTATTAGCTCGAGAAAAAGTAGAGTTAATTTAATAATCAAGAAAATATTTTATATACAGGGTTGAGTCTGTAACGTGGAAGGGATGAAAATTTAAATGGGAAAAAATAGTACGGTTATCTATATATGCATGGCAACATAGATGTCATCTGTAAATGGAAACATACGATGCACTCCTTCATCCTCGCGAATGTACGCTCTATCGAACATCATGGAAACTTGGGCTATAAATATGTATTACATCGCAAGAGATATTTTATGCTTTCTGAAAATGAAGCATATCGAGAAAGTTGCCGGTATGCCAGTGGCATAGCTGCGTTTCAATTCAAGAATCATAATGAAATCTCGAGTACATCGCCAGCAAATTGATCGAAAAATTTTTCTTTCTCCTAGCTCAGAAATTTCTCTTGGTCTAGCCGCGAAAATATTCGATATACGAGAATAAAAGAGTTATGAGGCAGAATAAAACCGCGACGAGAATCAGAAGTCCAACATCGAGTTCTCCGATCGCTTTTGTCGTTGAATCGAGTCAGCCAGGACTTTTCGATTCTCGCGATCTTCGCTCTTGACGAAGTCAACCGCCGGCAACCACGGCTCTCTACTCGACGATGAGGAAGAGTAAAATTGAATTTCGGGATTATTATCTTGTGATTCCATTTTCCAGCGTGAGACGAGCGTGGTCGCCCTCGGGCGTTCGTTTAAGAGGATCGCCCAGAGCCCCGTGGTTGCGTTTTTCCGTCCGCGGTAGCTTCGCTCCGGGATGATTATGTTTCTCGAAAATGCTGTCTGTGCAAGAATCTCGGCGAAATTGTCTCAAGTTCCGCATATGATGCGCGCAGTTTTTTTTATGCATCGGTCTTGAGACATATACAAACGTACAGTTTTGTTTATAATTTTTCCGATTTTAATTTGTATTTATCATGCAAGAACTATTAATTACTTACGATATCTTTCTTAGTTTAAAAAATTGTTAATTGACAAAGAGAAATATAATGTTTTTTTTTCCTATCTATTCTTGGAACGATTCTCTTAGATTACATGTGCGAAATGCGGTAGCGAGAAATTTTCCCTACGAGGGTAAATATTATAGATCTTTTTCATCATCGCTGCTTGACTGGCAATTTTCACTTCTCATTTTCGTTTCATGCGATCTCTTTATTGTATCGTAACTCTCCCCCGTACTAATTTTCGCTCGTCTCGTTTCTCCTCCCTTTCGCAGGCTGTACCAATTTAATCCACTCCTACCTAGTTGGTTTTATTTTTCCATTACTTTTATGTTCTCTCTTTCATCCATATTTCTCTCTCTCTCTCTCTCTCTCTCTCTCTCTCTCTCTCTCTCTCTCTCAATCTTTCGGTCTTTCGGCCTTTTGCAGCCGTGACCAACCCTCGGTCCCTTCATCATTTGTACCACTCGTATCATTTGGACTAACTTACGTGGTGAAATTAATATGCGAGAGCAGCTCGCGAGAATATATCTGACATTCTATAAGCAGAGCAGCTCCATGAAGCACCGTAGTATTACACGTCACCTCTCCACCTAAATATTCAAAACCGCCGTTCTTTAATGTAAATACTCCATGTCGCAATGAAGGCAATTTAACCGCGGCTTCTCACCCACGTCAACATATTGCGGGATGAAATTTTCAGTCTGTCGATATGACGCCGCGTCTGCAACAAGTCGACGTAGTCAGAAATATAGAATTCAGTCAGAAACCTATTATCTAATATCCAGGACTGTCGCGTATTCGGTCAATAATTAATTCCTAATCGGAATCGATGCTCCAAAGTTCTCGGAATTTTCATCACGATATCTCGCGATAGCTGAGGAAACTTCATTGGTGAAGGGTGACTCGTAAGACCGAGTTTTCCCGGAAGTACGTAGGGATGATAACATGTCAGTTTCCCCGGTAATTGCTGTAAGCTGAATCACGCGCTCGTTCGCTCGCTAAAGGACATCCTCGTCCCACGCGGCATCGTCCGAAGGAACCTCTCTGCACCTTCCCGTGAGGGGATTCCTGACAAATGGTTGACTCCCGTGGGCACAATGTAGCTCCGCGGCCTCCCGGGAAAATAGTACAGGCAAGGCTGTTATTCAAATTAGAAGGCGCGAGTGCCTCGTGCGCTTGCAAGCTCATGAATGGAAACAACTACTAAAGAACTCGGCGAAGTAAGCTCGAGGGCTCTCAAGAGGAAAGCCTACTGGTAACTCTTTTTCTTCATTCCAGAGCGAGACCGGGGAATATACAGAATGTAAATTTTTTCAATGGTTGTTCGGACAAAACCTATTATACTTGACCGTTATCACGCTTTAATTTCTTGCGTTCGGCCGACTTTTGAAAATAAGATATTGGAGTCTTAGAAAACCATCCTAGACGTGCGCGAAATTCATTTCGCTAATATTGTTTTGGACAAAGGCACTGATGTTTAAATTAATCGCAAAAATGCATAGAAAGTACTAGGCAGTGTGAGCAACGAAAAGATTCTAAAATGCTTTAAAAGATATCCCTCGCGACACATATAAAGTAGCTTTTCCGAGAAAAATCTAGGAGAAAATAATGTTCTTCTCTTCATATAAACGATCTAAGACCATAGCGGTCATGGATCGGCTAATGAGCGACTATATTCTCTCTCTCTCTCTCTCTCTCTCTCTCTCTCTCTCTCTCTCTCTCTCGCTCTCTGTCTCTCTTCTATGAGATATATAACCCACAATTACGGTCTCGAGAATGTTTTTCCGAGGTCTTCTTTTATCAGGCCGCACAATTTAGCCGTGCGTACCGTAGTGAGCTTCCCCGGGATAGTTTTGCATTTCATACGAGCACTTTTCGAGCTTGCTTGCTCGCTCGGGCACAACTGCTGCTCGACGTTTCAGTCCAAGAACAATTTCAACCCTCTTTTGCGATCTCCTTTGACGACCTCTTCATTTTAAAGCAACTAAGTGCAAACGGAGCCTTCTCGTTATCACGACACACAAGAAGCCGGTTTCTTTTATTTATCACCGCGATTATTCCTTGACTTCGAGCTTCTTTTTTAACATACACCAGTGTCATTAGGACAAATTCAGAGTAAAAGATGGTTTTATTCAATAAATGATGCTCTAGCATAAAAAATGAATATCCAGGAGTTCAACAAAATTTGTTTAATGATCTTTATATCGAAAAATAAATCATTGAATTATATGGCAACGTGAATGCGATTATCTCTTTTCTGGCAGATTATCTGTCCGTTGATAAGAACTGCATTGTACTGCAGAAGTTTCGAAAACGAGAAGTATCATGAATTTCAACACCGATTTTTCACCGGGAAACATCGACTTTCCGGTGGTGACGATGGCAGCAACTACTATAGGATAACACGGCAGAAGAATTTATGTTTTAGTCGGCGCCGGAGAACTATACGCGGCGGAATTGGGCGGTCAACCGGATTAGAATGGTCCTCGAGTTAAGAAGCTGTACATTGAATTTGCCTTCCTCTCTCTTCTACCTTGCTATTTCTGTCCTAGTCGCTCGCTTCGATAAAGCGATTCCTCTTTGAGACGGCGAATCTCTTCGGAGGAACGTGACCAAACTCGAACAATTGGGTCGCCGAGCATGCTGAAATTTAATGTACAAGCTGTGAATCGAACGGTGCATAGAAGCTTAATTGCATTTTCTATCACTATATTACTGCAAACGTTATATTGACGTTATTGTTGATTGCTTATTTTTATTTCTCACAGATGTTAGGATATAATTTAATTTAAATGCAATAAGGCATGTGTCATATAAATTAAAATGTTTATTATTGGCTATACATTTAGAGTCAGACGAAACAATCGTAAAACAAATTCTTGACTAATAATTTGCCTTGCTTTTTCATACTTAAATAAATTGCGGAACATATAATCATAGAAATATTAAACTTGTTTTCCAGTTGTTCTATCTTTTTCGAACAAAACGTATCAATAACAGATATCAGGAATTTATTTTAAATTCAGCATTAAGTACTTGGATATTGCTTGGAGTTTTACCGGAATAATACAGATGGAATAATAGGCGAACTTTGATATATGAGAAAATCTTGAAAATAGCCGCATTCTTCATAAGCTGATATGTGACCTCACGCCGAAATATATCGAAATAGTCTAACGAAGACTTTCTACATAAAGAGGATTTGTCGGTGAAATTTAATTCACGGATTTCATTAACGGGCAATCAGGTTTTTTATATGAGCAGCACTGCAGCTGGATTGATATTTCCGGTCTGTGAGTTTCCTAAACTCAAATTCATCACAAACTGACAGATGCATGTTAATACTCGAAAGCTCGAACAAAGTTTTCTTATTGCGTCGTCGTTACGGATCGATATCGCTCGCAAAAACTTGTAGTGTAGACATAATATAACACATTTTTGTAATATTGTAATACATTGTTCACATCAATATAAAAACTGTGTAAGACAATCAAAAATTCAAAATTTTGAAATTAAACTTCGGAATTGTTGCGTAAATTTGGACCGCGATAATTTTAGACCGATCATAGACACATGCGCAGATTGGTTGGAAAACGAAAGATGTAAAAGATGTTTCAACGTCATACCCTTCCGCGTAATGAAAACATAAATCCTGATGGTATCATCATCAGTTACGTCGTACAATAAATTCTGCGAATATTATTTAATATTTCCGCGTGTGTACGTAAAACATACGTAAGATGTAAGTATAATGGCATGAGATATGAGCTGCCAACACGTTGTATGCACAATTTGTGCGAGACGATAAACAGACTTTCGAAATAGTCTGACAAGCTTTCCGTAACTTATTTCGAATCTATCTCGTATAATCGCCAAACCGGCCATTAAATCTAGATTCAAATATTATGCGATGTTACGCTCGCATTATCAGGAACATAAAATACGTATATGTATACACGCATGTTCACTTTATTTATAATGATTAAACTGTAAACTGGACCAGCATTAACCGTAAGCTGCTGATGTCATAAATATATCAAAATATTTGCGCTTATTGTGAATATCTTGTTATTTCCGGTGATCAATAAGAAGAAATAACGATATCAATGCTCGTCATTATAAAAATTACACAATATTGTATAACATAATAATATTGTAACTCAATATCTTATTATCTTTATCGTATTATCTTTTATACACGTCAACAGATGTGTATGCACGAGGATATTGATATGCAATCAAATAAACACATTTAGATTCTTTTACATATAAAATTGCATTTTCTTGAAAACTGTGCGAATTACAAAAATGTATTCTATATTTTCAGATCGTTCTTTTTCGCCTCGCTTGCGGTTGCGTCGCAATGTACTAATGTACTAAATACGTTGTCATGTTTAAGATCATTTTCTCTTTTTCACGAAAATTACGTGATCAATCTCGTAAAAGCTTGGTAATCGCAATTCTTGTAATATTGCAGGATCGCGCTGCATCCGCGAAATGGCTGCGAGATTTATACCGACGTCCTGCGATAGTCATACGATCGTCGGCTAATCAACATCGGCTGATTAGTAATTACTAATAGCGCATTTGAAGGCCCACAAAAATCCAATTTGTGATTCCACCGATCGATTACAATACTCCAGTCTGGACGCGCCTCATTTCGATTATCGATCTTCAGGACGCTTCGAGGGGTGGTGGCTGATTGTTAGATCGCTGCCAATTTCCTCGTCATCTGCTCGTCACGAAATTGCGCTGCGGAATACAAATCAAATGACGGACGGCATTCCTGGCAAGAGCTATCGCGACCGCGGTACCCGCAGCATGGAGCGATAATTCGTTTCGATAACTCGAGATATTATGTGATTGAATAACCGGCTTTATCGGGCGGAACCAGCCGTAGCGTACCGGTATATCGTCGTTGATTCGTTGCATGTGTCGCGACCGGATCGTTGTATATCAGCGCGCCAGCATGGAGTACAAAGTATCTACGATTGCGGGAATTAATATTCCGGTTGTACCATTTAAAGCACGCGGGAGACGATGACAATTTGTAACTATTGTCCAACCAGCTGTTATTGCTTTACGAGCGTTACGCTCTTACAAATGACCGAATGCCGATTGTGGCCATTGTAGAATATTGACCGCGCCGTCGGGAACTGCCGTCCGCCTGGGCTGCACTGAAACTTCATTGTGCAAACGGTAACTGCGCAATATTATCTTCGTTGAAATAACAGCTCGTCGGAAAGGCAGTTTGTAGGGAAGTAATAACATAGAATTATTTATTAAGCCAGTTCTCTCTTCGAGATAGACATGGTCCGGTATTGTTACATTCAGGATGCCATGCCGCTTCGAACGGCAACGCCCGACGATTTTGCAGAAGGGTTTCTTAAAACGCTCAACAGCGCGAGTTGCAACTCGAATAACCAGGTCTATACATAACGCAGATCAACGACCGGAGAAGTAGATTATAACACTGATTGACGGTACGATCACTAGTATACTTATTTAACAATAAGTCAAGGAATTTCATTTCAGTTATTTGGAACCGTGTGGAATTTTAAGATAGGAGAGACGAGAAATAGAGAATAGGTTTAACTAAAATAAAATGGTCGTAGTAAGCACGGATTAATGTTGAGTTTAAATTTTAATTTTTTAGCATCATAAAGATGCTATATTATTACGTTATTTTATTACCTAAATTAAATTTAAATTAGGAGACTTTAATTCGTTGCTTTTGGTATTTTGTCGTATGCGTGTTTAATTTCATGAAAATTAGCTCGGATGTTACGAGTTAAATTATTATAAAGTAATTTACTATTGAATTTAGCTCCAGGTTGGAACGTTGTGGGAAACGTAGCAATATCATTAGCGCGGCTCTTTGCTTATTTACTCGATATCAACGTAAACTGGAAAAAGAGTCATATAACAGACAATAAAATAAACTGCGGCGAATCTTACCTGCCATGTTTTTGCAACCGCGACGTCGTACGTTGGCGGCGGCGACGTCATAGACGGAATAGCGGAGTAAAGAGGTTGCGATCGGTTCTGCAAATTCGACCGACTCGTGCCGATCTCGCTGATACTCACACTCGGCGTGTCGGGTATGGTGGCATACAGCGCTTCCTCTATATGGTTCTCACGAATCCCATCGCCGAGGATACTCGAACCCGAATCTGCCGAGAGAGAGTGCCATCAGAAACAAAAATACAAATTCTTTATCTCTCTTTCCTTGTAACTTTCGTGCATCACATAATATATTATTTACATATTTTATATTTATATTTTACTATCTGGCTACTTCGAAAAAAATATACTCTAGAGCATAATAAATATTCCAGAATAAATTCTTTCGACATCAGAATAAAATTAACGAAGTCCGTGCGGACTAACCGATGTAAGTGTAATGCGATTCGGCTCTGTCGGCGCTTCGAGTCCTCCGCGAGTGATTGAGCCGCTTCTCGTGCTTGCTGTTCTTTATTGTAGATCTTGTGGATTCCGTCACCGCGCTGCTGCTTCCGGTCTCGCTCGATGTTCGAGTCTTCGA
This sequence comes from Temnothorax curvispinosus, assembly GCF_003070985.1. Classification (NCBI taxonomy): domain Eukaryota; kingdom Metazoa; phylum Arthropoda; class Insecta; order Hymenoptera; family Formicidae; genus Temnothorax; species Temnothorax curvispinosus. The sequence continues at coordinate 310,919 of NW_020209989.1, forward strand.
TACCCGCGCGTCATCGGGTTGCTTCCGCGAGTCCTTGCCCTCCGACTTGTTGCCCTTCGTCTTAGGCAGGAGGATGGTCAGCTTTCCCATGACAATCGAGCTGTTTCGTGACTTGGACAGGTCCGTGGTCACGCCACAGGCACATACCTTCTCGTTAGGCATCCTGGAAAAATGCAAGTAACATTTAACAAAATTTTTTTTCAATTTATCCTTGCGGAGTAGTGACAATTAGTGAGGATATTATGGACGTGCTCACAGACGTGCTCACAGACGAGCTACAGCCCGATGTTGGTTGTTCTTCGAAAAAAGAAATATCTTACACAAGTCTATTAAAGTCGCGCGAGAATAATATTACGGCAAGAAAGAAAGAGAGAGAGAAAGAGAGAGAGAGAGAGAGTGTGTGTGTGTGTGTGTGTGTGTGTGTGTGTGTGTGTGTGTGTGTGTGTGTGTGTGTGTGTGTGTGTGTGTGTCAGAATATATCAGAATAAAATTCATGAAATACCTCGTCAAGTATTCACTTTTCGAGAATCTCATTTTAATGCTACTACACACAGAGCACTGCGAAAGATTAATTTATATTAAAAAATTATACGGTTTCATAAATAACGTAAGTCCACTGGGACTTAATGACGTCGAGATTCGTAACGTTCCCTCGCAATCCGTTACAGCCGGCGCGCACTACGCCCAAACAACGTTATCGACCTCGTGCGCCGCGCGCTATTATTAACGATCCTATAATGGCCCTTAATTGGAATCACTTCGTAACGTTTATTCGCAATAGCGCCCTGCTCAGCATCGGTTCTCGCGTAATAAACGCGATTATGCGAGTTCGGAACATATTCGTCGGGAAAAAAGAGCGTGGCGAAACTTTTAACGGGTTCCCTCAACAAGATTCGATTGACAAATTGGATTGTAGAAATTTCCACGGCTCTTTGACTCGCAGATCGTACAGTCAGCTATACAAAATTATCGCCGGTAAAAGGATGAAGTAATTAAGAATCAAATCTCGGGATGGGTCTAAACTCTAAACTTCAAGACGCGGTCGCCGCTACATCCAAAAGAATCAGCATGCCTATCATATTCTCTGCATGTGCATTTATTTGGATCACTCCGTGCGCGGAATCTTTAATATCGCGATCCAATTCGAACTTTTCGGAATAAATCATCGATCTGCCAAATTTTACGATGAGACCCAGAGCGGAGGCTGCTATTTCTCAAGAGAGAGAGAGAAAAAAGAAAGAGGGAGAGAGTAAAGTCAATTCTTTTTACTTGACTTTTACCAAAGCGAAAGAAGAAAAGGAGGCAGAATGGTCCCTTAATTCCCGAGAAAATCTTATTCTCCGCACATTTGGAAAGTCACTTCTGAGAGAACGAAGTCAAGCCAGTTCGCGTCGGATCGCACAATCCCGTTTTATATCGTCGAAATGAACAATGCCTCTCAGTATCCTCATCGGATTTCGTCCTCGAGCACTCTTATCCTCTCAAGATTAAAAGGACCGTCGCCTTCGCGTTTATTATCCTTCCGTCGTTTCTCCCCTAAACCACTTTCAACGAAGTACTCGATTTAATCCCGTACTTTCGCGTCGGACTATCATCGGTATCCATCCAGAAGTCAAATGAAATGTTTTATAATGTATACCGTAGTCTATTAACAGTTATATGAGAACATTTATATAAATTCGATAAAAACGGAATAAGAGAGGTAGGTATACAAAGATTGCAACAAACAGAAAGCATCAGAACAAACGAGCCATTTCAGGCTGGCGAGGATTTTATTAGTTATTCTGTGTAATATGACTAACTACAGGTACAGGCACGATGTGATAATAGACTCGCTTTGACATTCGAGGCGCGTGCAAACATCCCGAGAATGCGTTCGCGCCTGGCAAAGTGACGCCTCGAGATAATTTCGGTTCTCACCCGGGTTCGGGCCGGGAGGGCCGGGAAGGACGAGCACGAGGCCAGAGCAGGGGAATCGCTACATGGAAATTGAATTACGTGCCCTGCTGCGAAATGAGCTGCCAGGGACCTTGGTTAGTTTCGACGACAAACTGCTCACTACAGTACGCAGACCTGCCCATTACTCATCCCGCTAGCAAGACCCACGAAACTCCTTCCATGCCTGACTTTAGACATATATCCAGAGCTTGGTTCCCCAAAGGTACCGCTTGCTCGCCAAGACAACTTTTTGGAATAAACCAAGAATACAGGAGGAGGAGGAGGAGGGGGGGAGAGAGAGAGAGAGAGAGAGAGTGTCTAGCCAAGTGCGGTCAACTCTTTTTTAACAAACGGATCGGGTAATCGATAGTTTTTTTAAGTATAAGTGAAGTTTACGAGTGCCTCTCTTTAACCGAGTAAAAGTTTCATGAATACCGATAAAACCTGCAATATTTCTAAGCGCGTAACACGACGCGCCGTTTTATTGTAAGTCGCGTGGGTAATTTCGCGAGGGGATGTTTTCCCGCGTGAGGGAATGTACGCCGCGGACGATAAACGCTACGTTATTGTTCTTATAATTCTGGAAAATTTATGGGTACCGAGTTTTTCTCAACATACGTGCGAAGATAAAATCCTGCATTTAAATGTGTCACATTGAAAAATGATGTAGAGAGGTAACTCCCAATAGGCGCACATTGTATCCCACATGTTCGACAAAAAATCATTAATCGATAAATGAGGATTTTCGTGTTTCGAATGCAGGAAATGGAAGTGGGGCGAGCCGATATTTATAATTAAAATCTTTGTTGAAAACATCAGCGAACGTAATCAAATACATCGCTGCCAATCGTATCTCCTTTCTGCTTCGAAGCAATATAACGTTTAATTACAAAGATCCAAGGATCGCCCTAGTTGCAATTAACGTCGCCGACATCTTCGATGCGGGGATGCGAATGACTCTTCCCGACGGCGGTTATCGGGCTTGCATTGATATCGACAGAGACGAGAAATGGGCTTTCGAACGATAATTATTACAATGCCGAGGCACCCAGCTCGTGTTCGAAACGGACAGCTGCGGCTGCGGAAGAGCTAGAGAGATGAGTTTTCCCTTTCAGCCAATAATAATCAAACAAGGGAGAGAAATTCCATGTACAAATTAGAAAAGTTACGTGGAATCGCTCGATCTTTGCGTCGAAGTATCTTGCGCTTAATATATAAAAGGAAGAAGATATAAAGGACGAAAAGAAATACGAAAGAAAGAAATTAATTTAATGCAATTTGAATGGCGAATAGTCTTTTTGATGATAGAAAAAAAATGGAAATAATAAAATAATAAAATGTAAAATGTAAAAAATCGAAAAGCATATGATAAGCCTGTTAAATTGGACGTATTTCACGCTGTGCCATACACGTAAATTAGCCAGTCTCTTTTACATTTTTATATAGTAATACTTTATAATATATCCCATAGGAAAATCTTTTGCGGCTTGTCGCAGCACAAACACGATACACGTTTTGGTTACTGTCTCAAGCTAAAGGTACGCGATGAGAACAAATACGGGAATAAAACCGCGGTTCTCCCTTCACAATTTCAGTCCCGTGAGATTCGCCTTACCTGCCTTTGGAAATTCTCGCGATTCCGCAAAATGTAAACAGGAATCAGCGCGAGGCAACCTCTCCCTTTGATTCGCGCCGGGATTAATTCGTTACAGTAGAGAGGAAGGAAAACATGTAGCGCGCGCTAGGAACGACGACGTTAATTAATTTTGTCCAAGCATCTTCCACGGAATCTTACATTTTTCATACCCGCTCGAGCAGTTCGCCTCGCGCTGTGACGTTAAACTATTAGCCTACCGCTGAGAAACAATTAAATTATCCAAATATTTGCAATATCTGTAAATACCTGAGCGTAAATAACAACCTTGCTAAGTATTACAACTATGCTACGATCATGGAAAATTTTGTGTCGTTGCATAATTTACATTGTTATATTCATGTTCAGTTCGTCATTATATAGTTTAGTTTATCGCTTGTTATTCACACGTTCACTGAATTATTTATCTTTACGCGGTGTATTTTTATCGCCTTGCTCATTATACGAAACAAGAGAGAGCATCTACCAGTAAAATATTCATAAATGGGTTGCGCGTTTTTGTTTCAACATTTTGCGTCTTTGGTACTAACGTCGGAGATTTCTGCGTCCTCGAGCGATACTAGAATACCACGCGAACAAGAAGAGGTTCCATCGTAGACGAAGCCCGGGCAGTTCATGAATTCTCCCGCGTGCCGTTGATACCCGCGCAGGCATGAACGGTCGAAAGAATCGCATATCCGTCGTGTTAATTAGAGCCCGCGATATAGTCTCTGGCGAAGGCACCCTCGACGATGAGCCGCCGTCCGCGTCGGTTTCATAATTAATCCGCGAATACGGATCTGTCGAAGAAAATTCAGCGCTACATGAATCTTATTCGCTCTTCGTATAATGAACGCTCGGCGCTTGTCCCGCGTGGAATTAACGCCGTGGATCGTTCCCATGATATTTAAAATAAGCGAACCTTTCTTTCTCTTCTTTCTCTTGCTTTTTTTATATTTTAAACAAACGCAACGATGAAAACTCTTTCTTTTCGCGCTGTACATCCCGCTTAACGCTTTGTCCCCATTGTACGGCAGAATTTATGGCCTCGCCGCTCGACGACGGGCTCGACGTGTTTCCGCGGTTCTTGCTTTTCTTCCTGCCGACATTTGCTCTAATATGTATACGATTCACGTTGTTTAAACGGAGCAAACATATATCTCGCGTGACGACCGTGTATCCGTCGTTCTCGTCACTTTGGTCGCGACCTCTCGATGTGTACGCATTCGAAACTCGAAACGTCTCGGAATTCTGTCAACTGGCGCGTCAGCGACTGCTAATGAGATTAAACGTTGCCCCGGCAAAAAGCCGAGAGGGAGCGAGGAGGGAGGGAGGGAGGGAGGGATTGCGGTATCCGGTTTTGACGTGGCGCGTTAAATTTAATGTCGTCAAACGACAGGGTAGGCGACCATTATCCGCTTTCTCCGTCGGAAATATTTCGAATACACTTGGGCTAAAAGAATCAATATTCAATAGGCTGCTCGCACACCGGCATCTAAATTGCAAAACGAAAGCCGGCGCAATGCGGGTCCGTGGATGCGTTACAGAAATATTCATCCGAATTGTTCGACGTGGCGACGCGCGGCGATACGCGCGGGTGAACTGGGTCATCGTGAAATATAACGTTTTTACGAGGATGTACGCGTGTCCGAAAGGAGTCGCCAGATTCCGTCCCAATGTGTCACTACTGGGCTCTAATTCGATTATATGCATTCGCTTGCGGCCACGGTCGCGAAACGGAGTATTTCGCGTTCGAGAACGGACAATGGGAACGCGTACTACGCGGTTTATCTTTTTTTTTGCCTTCTGTCTGACATAAAATATCTGGCTCGAACTCACGAGAATAAGAATAAACAATTTTCCGCGACATAGAAGCGCTTTCGTTAAACGCGAAATAAGAGTTTCCGCTCGTTTCCGATCGCTAATTACGTACTCATGTAAAAGAATTCCTTTGGGCAAATTTTCTACAGCTCCTTGCACTTGTAAATACTCACTTTTTCTCTGTCGCTTTTAGTGTAGGCGACAATGATATTGCGTTGCGCGCATCATGGAGGAACGTAATTTCAAAGATGAGAATGTATATACGAGAAACTTGACATGTTACGCAATAGTGTCTAATGTTGCTCTCCCCGATAGACTTAAACGCCTCCAAACGCCTTTTTTAAACGTATATGTGCGATCGACCTAATTAAGAGCGATTAGTCAGCTCGATATCGATATCGAGGACATTCTTATCATTTTGTCACGACGCTTTACACCATTATCGAAGACCAAAGAAAGGGCGCGTTTAAGCGTCGCTATATGACGAAGAAATTCCGTCCTCCAGGAATGAACGGCGATAATTGAAGAGGACGAGAGGCGAGAATGAACGACGACGTTAAGGGTAAAAGGTGACCTACAGCTCGAGCAAGGTGGTTGAGGTTGGGCCGGGCCTAGCATCCGGTTGCTGGCTCGACGTGACCCGGATTTACCTGGTCTCTCCACCACGCTCTTCCCTCGTCGCCCTTTCCCTCCTGCCCGACTCTGTGTGTTCACCTGTGTTACGAGATAGATCTTGTAATCTAATAAACTTCTCCACTGATAAAACATGGCACACGTAGTCACGCCGCGTGTCGCGATGTCTCTCGTGCGAGGATGCGGCTTTACTTCGCGACAGATTCGTGATCCGTCGTTTGCCAAAAAAAAAAAAATGGGTGACCCAGGAAATCCCGCGGCTCAAATTTCGTCAGTGGATTTTTCAGTCGATTTGGGAGTCTCATTGTTGAACGGATGCACAGGCGAACGATTGCTTTGAGCATCGCGATCGCTTGTCGGGCATTGATGGAAAAATATCGCGCGGCACAATTATTGAGTATCGATTTCCCCGCGAGTGAGCTCCGTGCATTTTAGGTATGCGCGCATTTCATCCGCGCTGCGACGAGGGTGCATTTACGCGATTAAATTAGCCGGTGGAGCGCACGACGCGAGCTTTCACACCAAACAATCGGCAACACGCGCGTATATACCGACTCGACAAAATTATTGACCCTCCCTACCTCCTACGGCGACCGCTTAATTGAATTTCTTACCGGTACCTCATATACGACGTGATCGTCGTAAGCCCCAGTACACATCGCAGAACGTCTCTCATTAACCCAAACAATAAACGTCAACACGGCGGACAAGTTTAATTTACGGGTAAATCTCTTGAAAGAACTTTATTAACGAAATCGATTAGGCTTAATGTTATATATTAAATATATTACGTTACAGTAAAGTTTCTCGAGCTGTGGATAATGCAACATCAGACTAAATAATTGTAGGGACGAGATATTTTATTGTGTATTTATAAAAACAAGTAATTTGTATAATTAAAAAATAATTGTGTGTGTATAATAGTAATGGCGGAGAACTGCAGATCGTTTTCACGTAATAATGGATAATTTAGCGTATGTATTACGCTATTACGTTCTACATTCTGGAGCACGTAAATTATTCGACGATGTTTTCGCAGAAAAACACAGAATAATCGACAATGATGCCAGCCGACCGTGGCAGGCCATAATTGCAATAAATTAGAAAACCCGTGAAACGCTTAATAACTTAATAATTATATTTAAAAAGCTTATATATACAGAATAACCATAATATGAAAGAAACTTTTTTTTATGATTCATGTACTTTTACCTTGATCCAATTGCCGCACGCTCACTAAGAGCGAAATCAATTGAGTCGCGTATCGCGAGGCATTCTTGCGAACGCAGGCATGTCAGAACCATTAATGCCACCCATTGTGCATTATATCCTAAGCCGAAATCATTCGAAAGCAACGATTCTACTCGCGGTACGTGCCGAGTATTTCTCGAGCGATTTCGATGGGATGTCAATACCGCAAAAGTCGGTCATACCTCAGTTTTGCAGGTAGCAAGCACAGACAGCTGTAAGCTTCTCGCAATCGACAAAGACGAACTCGCGTACTCCTCTCATCCGTAACGACATCGCGTGCATTCGGGTGCGAATAACTATATGAAAACTGGAGACTAACTTTTACGCGAACGACGACGGGGAAAGGATCGGCGAGAACCGATTTAATCGGGGTCCGCGTGCGTGGAAAGAATAAAGACCGAGAAAGGAGAGAAATGGATGGTGTCGTCGATATCTCAACAATTTGATAAATTCTTATGGAAATCGAGTCGAAGGATTCCGGGTAGCTCCGGTGGTAGCTTTATGTTCCAACAGCCGAGTTATCTTTAGCTGTGTCGATATCGTTCATTGCGACAATCGAGAAATGGGTTATACTGCTCAAGCATAATGTACATAGACATACCGTAGAGTTGCATGGTATAATAAGGAAACAGACGGAGCATTATGTATCTTGCGCTTGAGGGTAGATTAGATGAGTAGATCTTAAATCCACTTCAGACGATCCACGATTCGCATCAGAAGGGAAATTCTGTTTATGTAAGGATACAAAATACGTTAAAATAAGGTATACACACATATATCAAAAGACACGTAGTGTATAAAATGATAAATAAAATTCTATTTTAAAAATTATAGACTGAATTATAGATTACCTAAGGTGAGCTTTAAAGCGGAAATGTGTCGATTGTTTCGATGTATAATACGCCGTCAAATAACTGATATCCTGTGTCTGACAGTGTACAACCGATATACTGTAATGTATCATATTCTGGAACTTCGACCTTAAATAAAATAGATTCTTTGACGAACTTAAAGTTAACTTTTTTCCTTCTTTTCCTTTTAGAAAAAATTTCAGTGCTTCCGTGTAAACAAGTTTGGTTTCTTAGAAGCGACGAGAAAAGTTCGCAATCAATTTCGTTGTCATTATTATCGCGCGATCCGAGTTAAACCCTCTCGGTCCTCTCTCGCGGAGAAAGAACAGCCGACTTCCCGACGCGATTAAAAAGTTGAACCGGGAAGAGCGCGGAGCGCCATCGCCAGGGGGCTATTATAACAGTGTATTTTTCTAGGTTTTACGCTCCTCCAATTCGACCCAGATTACTCATGATCGATCACCAAAGTCGATATCCCGCGAGCCTTAATTCGCCCAGCGAAAACGGTAGCGGGGCTGGGCGAAACCTATCAAAGTTAAGCACTCGTTAGAGTGCCTTCGTCCCCGGGCGAAGTTAATTCCGAAGTTGCTACTACGGGAGAGATCACGTTCTGAGTTTTATACAGTCGCCTATTTTCATTCCGCATTCTATGCTCCCCCAACACTGCAAATTGCATTATAATCACATCGATTAGGGAATTATGCTCATGACCATAATCTGTAGCCTAATCGCGATGTAATTGAAAAAGTGCTAGAAAGAAAGAAAGAAAGATAGAAAAGTCAGGTGCACTTTTATACCTTTCAATTAGGTTACTTTTTTTTAATGAAAAAGAAACTGAATACGTTTTCTACTATGAAAATTTCTGATTTGTTATATCTAAGCTTAATGAAAGGTAAACTTTTTATTTGTTTTCCTCGATAGATTTTATATTTTATGATTTGTAAAGCTAAACCTAGTCACGATAGTTAATTATCCACAATGTCTTAAAAAACTTTTCTTTTTGTTATTATAACCGTTCTTTTTGTTATTTGTATTTTCCTTGCATGATTTTTTTTTCACTACAGGGCTCAAATTTTCGATTTATGAAAGAAGAGGATTTCACAATGGTAACGCGCTGTAACAGAAAGAATCCTGAAAAATGAATATGCGCTAAATTGATGATGTAAAATTATAGCTTTGACGTACGAAAGCGGATATGAATCGATATGATCTAAAATTAAATTTGCTTGATAAATATAATGGTATTTTAGTTCAAAGAAGATAAAAGGAAAGAACTCAATTAAGTAATTCTCTCTAATCGTTTGCAATAAGCGAATACCATTACATAGGTTTTTCTCGTCACGTAATTTTAAAATTCCTTAAAAATAGTTGTGAAAATTCTGCAGAAATAAGTTTTAAAATATCGCAACTCCCAACCGTATAAGCGCGTATCTTGTTGTAAAGTCGGAGAAGAAAATAAGACCGAAGTTGTCGACACTTGTAACAAAATCGAAAACTAAATAAAACCGAATAAACAGACTGCTCGTTTGCGCGCAAAAAAAATGAGCGAAATGAAAATTCCGCGGCGCATCTCTCCTAATAATCACAATAATGGAGAGACAAAGAAACCTTTCGCCTGGGATGTCGCACGACCGACGGTAAAAAGACCAGCAAGAGGAAACGCAGGAGAGACGCGAGAGTTGAAGCGCCGTTAAACAAAGTAATGCCAGGCTGTCACCTCCTTTAATCGTTCGTCACAAAGCAAGCGAAACTACGTCTACGTTTCTCCGATTGAAACAAACTCGGTGACGCGGAACAACGGCGAAAGAGGAAACTTGCTGCACAAACGTCCGTTCGTGATCGTGAAGCGGGTTGAATAAATCTGCATCTCTCATCGGCGTTTATTTTCCGCCGAGACATTTTGCGAAACCAAACGGCATCTCGATATCCAACGATATCCGATCGAGAAATCATCGTCAGAAAATCGTCGTATATTAGCGGACTTACTGGTCCGAATGCAATCGCGACGTATTGACGAATCCACGGAAATCTTTCATCTCAGTTAATCAGAGAGGATCGACGGAGATTAAGAATATCGGGTAATAAGAGATCGAAAGAGAGGGAAGGAGAGAGAAGATGGGAAAAAAATTGCCCTGACGAGAGAGAATAGTCACGAGCGACGAATCGAGGTCGCGCGCTTCATTCGGCCGACGATCGCAGGGAAGCTTTTTTACGCTCGCTCGAATGGAAGGATTACACATCCTGAAAATCCTGTATGCGACAGGGACGAACGGCTGCCGTCTCTCGTACTCGAGACGATGCATACGCGAACGTCGTGAGAAAAATTACAGCGCGAGTTACGCGAGAAAAATTTTGTCTTCCCGCTCATAAGTTTCCAACTTCATACCTCATCGTGCAAGAATTATTAACGATACAGGAGTTTATAATTATTGGTTCTCAATCGTGCAACTTTCTGTAACTAAACCACATTTTCTTGACGTAACTGAGTTTTCCTCCGATAAATATCCGAAGAAAACTCTCGAGAGAACATTTATATCCCGGAAGGGTGCTTCTTGTGCATTGTGATTTCGCTAACTACAAGACAGCCGTCAAAGAAATCCAGTAGCAAACCCCGAAAGCTACACAGAGAAAGGGGAGAAAAAGATTGTCATCGAGCAAGGACCGTTAGGGGACACTCAGAATTTTTCAGTAAACGTGCCGACTGAATGAAGAATCCGGTTCAAAGCTGCACTTTCAAAGCTCACTGAGAACTCAATGCCAGAATTTTCTGCGCGTTTGCATAATACTCCAGGATACGTGGAATCCACGAGAAGCATTCCTAACGAGTGATATCTAAAAATAAGACAAAAAGCCAAACCGTAAGAGAGATGAAGAGGAGAAAATGGAAGCGACCAAGACAGATAGAGAGAAAGAGAAAGGAAATAGAATAGATAGAATCGGAATGAGGTTTTGCTTCTGAAACAGGACGCGCGTTACAAAGTAGAAATTGGGTCACGGCGAACTTACTTGATAACAGATTTTATTTGAGAATTATTTTGTTACATTTCCCATCCACGTTCTTTGCGCTCCTATGCTTAAACTTCAACGAGAATGCCGCGAAACACCCGTATTTATTCTTCACAGTTCGACGTATTTGCCTAGAATTTCAAACGGGCGCATATTTGAGAAACCGTATAGAGATTACAGTCCAGAGTCGGCAGAGGCGAAAATGAAATTTCGCGAGTGGATCGCCGCGCGTGCCCGCGCTGTGGACTCGTCGCTGACGAACCGAGCACGTTCCGGAATTAGCTTCTGCTTCAGGGATTATTAGACCTCTAGTCCCGGGATTCGAGGTTCGCGATCATTAGGGATTACGGTTGACGACACCTTAATTCCGGACGCGTGCCGATATCCGGTTAACGGAAGTCCGCTCGGCCGGGAACGAAAGGACCTCGCTTTACTTACAAAATGTTGGAAAAGGCTGGCGAGGAAATGAAGACCGCATAAGGAAATTAACTTTCTTTTCTCGCATCCGAGATGCACGACTCGCTAAGATCATCGAAATTTACCTATTCCACAAAGGCACATCGAATTGAACGCGCGATCAAACGTTCGAAAAACTGTTTTACACATGAGGGGATAAAGCTTTCCCGATATTCCCTCGCAAATGATTGCAGGATACAGAGTATTCATTATATACACCGTGCAATTAATTAATTTCAGATTAAACTCCATTCTGTGTTATAATACCCGCAATGATTTAAATATTTATAATATGGAGCGTATTAATGCAGCGTTTATAGGTATAATAGCAATCGAAAGCAACAGACATTCTTCGATTTTTCAATTAACGCAGCGAATCGGAAAGCATTGACAATTTGTAAAAGTGTATATTGCGTTTTGTAGAGTAAGGAACTCTTTTGCGCGACACAAAAAGGATGTCGGCGACGAGTCGGGAATATTTCAAACTAAGCGGCGGAAAACGGGCGTGCGAGACAGGTGGACGCTACAATAAAAGTTTTTGAGATCCCGGTCGTAAAGTACAATAACAAAAAAACGCGAGAGGCGACGAATTGAGATAAAATTTTTAGACGTTCGAAAGTAGTTAATGAAACAGCCCGATAAGCCAGCGAAAACGCGAGAAAAATTGTATTAGATTGATTGAATATTGCTTGTAAAATGCTGACAAATGTTTCTATAGGTCTATCGAACTATATATATTAAAAAGGATAAAGGCGGATCGTGCACTTGAGGCAAATTGTCTCGTCAAACTTAAGATAATACGTTTCAATTATCGAGCCCGGTTTTATCGGGAAACTGTGAAAAGAATTGAAAGAGATTCAATAACGAATTAGTTATGCAAGCAATCTATTACGGACGCAATTATGATATCGATTAAGTACGCGAGAAGCTATATCGTCATTTAATCCGTTTCGCCAAATCAAATTATCGCGATACAAATAGTTACTGGGTGTGTATGTGTCTGTGCACGTGTACATGTATATGTGCGAATGGCAAATTCAAATCAACATCTCCGTTCGAGTGTCCGCGTTTGTTCGCGACGTTTTATGGGTGCTCGAACGTGCCGAGGCGGCGGGCGATCGAAGTAACGATCGATGAGGGTCTCTTCTATTCTATTCTTCCCAGACGCCTCGAAACGTTCGTCTCGAAGTAAGACGCGGCACCCAATCGCGATAGAATGACACGGGATGCAAACCAGATTCCGATCTCGCAGACGAAAATAAAATGCCCGGCATCCAACGTACGCCAGTAAATTACTAGCCGACGCGCACGTTCTCGCTCATGTTTTGCGGAAGTCAATAACGTGTGGTGAATGAAAAGCGGAAGCGAGTGAGATGAGAACGTATCTGATATAAGAGCGAGACAGTTGCCATTGTGAGAAAATCGTTCAACGTTATACCTATCTGAAATCCACATGTTTATGTATACATAAATGAAAAAAGGAATATGTTTGTGACATCAGATACGACAGCAAAAGTGACAAAATGTTCGTACGTGAAAGCGTGAATGCGGATTACTACAATCCGCATTCACGCTTTCACGTACGAATAATAATTTAGGAAAATTTATAAACGCGCGTTTAATAGCTGCTTCGCAAAACGTCGTCGACTAAAATAGTATGATATATGTACGTATATATATATATACACGTCTCGCGCGTGTGTTATTATGCATTAATTACCATGCCAAAGCCAAATTTACAAGAGCATATAATCGAATGCTTTCCCCTGCAGCGTTATAATCGCATTACACGCAAGTAACGCGAAATTATTACTGTGCTTTAGCAGTTATATAGCACGACACATGAAGCGCCGCTTTGAGAAATGCATTCGCCTCTAAGTAAGGAGAAGTAATTTTACAAAGTGCCTATCATAATGCCTCATAATTGAACCAACCGGGATACATTATAAATTATCACTTATAATTTAGCACCAATATTAATAGATATCGCATGTACTGCCTGAAAAATCAATACAAAATATGAATTCTTTAATTAAATCGCTAAGACACTTATTCAATTATTTGCAAATTTTACAATTGTTTACAAGAAGTGTATAAATTTTCATCTTGATATTAAAAAGTTACATTTCAAACGAAGCCATCAAAGCTTCGCAGAACAAACAGTTACATCACGCTACAAATGTATATATCTAATGTATATATTTTTATTTTTATTTCTCAATTGCGCGAATAAGTTCTCGCCTGTGATTATACCGAAACAGCAACTTCAAAAATATCGAAAAACATCCGCATCTATCATCCCCCTTTGTTATCGTTGTACATCCTCGATCTCCCTTGTATACGCTAGCAAATCCATCACGACACATGTAAATTTTACATCCACTCGCGCGTATGTACTGCGTGCCCCGGATCGAGAGAAGCCAAAGTAAATGGACGTTTGCTGAGTAGCTTTTAAGCAAGACAAAAGCCGCGATCCCCCGAGGTCGACGAGAAATTTCCCGATCAGCGACCGAATTCTGCTTTGGGAGTCCGAGAGGGTACAGATGGCACATTGTGCTCGAGTCGATGTCGGCGATGTTAGCCTGAGTAAATTGCTTCGTTAAGTCAGCACACGCTATTTTATAATCGCGTTTGAACAATGGCCGAATTTAAACCAGTCCTCTATGTTTAACATAAAAATTATCTAACGTAACAAAATAAAAATATATTTTCTGTTGTGAAATTATGTGTATATCAATGCGTAAGATTTTGCAGACGAGAAACAGAGCACGATCCTTTATTATCACAATTTTACAATCATTGCATTACAATATTTTCTTTATTCAATATCTGAACCCACGCTATAGTATAAATGAGATAATGTATCTAGCTGGAAGTTAATATAAATTATTAGTCTACTTAAATCTTCTTTCGTCATTCTCCAGATACATTCCCCAATCTCGCTTATTGTTAGACTGGGATCAATGATTAATAGGGATTCTTTAAGACTTCTTTTGTAACTTCTGTATATTCTGCCAATCCCCTTACCATTTTCTGAATTATAAGAGGGGATCAAGTTTATATATTATAAGAAAATAGGTGGTATTATGGAACCCCAGCTGTTAAATAAATAATGATACTTCAGGATGGCACTGTATAAGACCTGAGGTTATATAGGACTTTAGATATACGATCATAATTAACAATAAGGTGATTAATTAAAAATTAATAAATTTATAATTTATTTTAGATATTTATATTATTACTATTTTTTCAAATATATATCTTATTCTTGCTTAGATTCTTGTACAGATTAATCAAAATTTTAAAGATTTTTTATATGATTTTTGTACACCCCATCTACCTCTTCTTGAAATGTGAGAAATCAAATTTAATATGTGGAAGAGAAGATGATATTAATTTTATTTCATTTTCAACAGTTTACGAGCTTTCAGTTTCAATAAATATATTTGACATCAATCTGTAGAAGCTTTAACAGTCTACAGTGTAAAGTGGAAATAAATGTAATTTTAAGAGCACACAAATAACAAATTAACGTATTCAAACGAAATAATTTCAAAGCAAAAGAAAAATACAAAATATTTTTATAAAACCTGATAAAATTTTATTTTTCTGAATTGTGCAAATTTCATGTTACGCAATTGCACCTCGGACATTGAATGTCATAAATAGACTTTCCTCTGTACAAATGCCTCTGTTCAAGATCTGTCGCAGAATATTTTAGGAACGAAATCGTATTTTAGCAAACGTGCGATTCAATTATTTTATCTTATGTAAGGTCAATTATACTAATGACATTCGCATTTTCCATGTTGCTCTTACGGAGATAACGACATTGCACCGTCGTTGTACCTTCCGAAAGCAGACCGGAGTACTGTATTACATTTGCGAAAGGCAGGAAAAACTTGTTACTGGCCTAGCAACGATGGCTGTCACGCAGACAACCGTTGAAAAATATTCCATTAGCGAGGTCGAGCGTTGTTCGCCTTGCAATGAAAAAAATGGCGGTCTCGATTTGTCTCTCAGTTAAAAAAAAAAGAGAGCGATAGAGGAGAAAAAAGACAGAAACCAATAAAATCAGCGAAATTTTTGTCATAAACGAGATGCATCCGTTCATCGATCGTACCATCAAATTGGCTGTTTCGCGCTGCATTACTGATTGTTTGCTGCGCCTGTTACCTCTTGTACTATTTTATATTATTCTGCGGAAGTTACACGAAAGTTACATTATTTATACGTTTATTAATTAATATTATATAAATAATAATAAATAATATTTATATTGCGTTATTGTTATTTATATATTAATAAATGTTTAGAGACACACATGCACCGCACGCGCTATACCACAAGAATTTCTCAATCATGTAATATTCCGATAAAATCTATAAATGAGGAAGAAAAAAATAAAATGTATATTATGATCTTTCTGCATTTTGTGACCACAGATGATATCACGTGGAATTAATTCATCAGTACCTTGCGACCGCGATACATTTTTATATATAGTAGCATGCCTGTTTCCATCGAATAGATTTTTCCAAGCATTCGCCGTTCCCAATAACGTACACAATTAGCATTCGTTATTGAAACCTCCGATTCCACTGCCAGTCTCCACTACCCAGAAGAGAGAAAGAGAGAGAGAGAAAGAGAGAGAGAGCTATGTAAAATTCAATATCGGAAGAATCATTATTACCGTGCGCTGCACAATGGCGTTTAGCATAATCCTTTAATCAGCTTCGGGGAGAATACCGAGGAGAAGAAATTGTCGGTAGAGCGGTGTTTTTTAGGATCCTCCGAGTTTTCTGAGCACCGACAAAAAAAATAAATCATCCAGTAATTTTCCTCTACGTTAATTGGAAACGAACGTTTATTATAAACAGAGATCAACTGTGAAATTCCCAAATACTGTCAACTAGTTCTCAAAATCGCCGAAAAAGCTTTCGCGACTTTGCAGCCATCTCAATTATTCTTGAGAAATCTCCAGGAATCCTTCGGACTCTCCAGCATCCATCGATCTTTCGACAGACCCTTCGACCTGTTCGACAAGAGAGCTCTCCTTGTGAACAAGTAGAGCGGATCAAGATGTGCGTATTCGTCATAATATTTCTCGCAAATTATTAAATATATAAAAATTATTAAAAGACAAATGAGATGGGCTGTACCGCTATTCGAGTGTTCTTTATCGTGACATCTTTTATCAGATAATAACTTAAGATCATGTGGATACTTTATTTATAAAAGGCTTCAAAGACTCAACTAGTATTTGTCTAAACGTCAGTAACGATTCGAGAGTACAAAGACGTCTAGCGAGAGAGGGGGTGGTAAAAATCGCCGAAGCAGGTAACATCGTGGAGTCAGAGCTATCGGGTGCCGATAGGAACGACGGCGGTGACGACGATAACGCGGCGACGACTATGGAGCAAGGATGTTGGCGGGGGATGACGGTGGAAGAAGCCACGGGAATAGAGGGTAGGTAGTTGGAAACCAGCAATTGGGTCTGCTGCCAGCGAACTGGGTGCTTGTATAGGTGGGAGAAGGTCGCGGGAGGAGTGTACCAGAAGCCTGAAAACCGGGTCACCACTAGGTCACTGAGCCTCCTCTCCTCCCCCCTTCTCGTCGCTGACAAATAAACCCGGGAAAGTGCTCCTTCGCATATACGAATTAATTATAAATATTATTGGCTGACCCACGAATTGCCGCGATAAGCAACTTCTCGGTCGAATACGATGGTTTGGCCCTATATCGAGGACAAAGATAAATATTTGGTACCGTGCGGCTCGATAAATTATGTCGATTACTGCATTTCGCTGTGTAATTAATTATTGAACATACCATTGATGATCATCTGGTACAATGGCCATTATTGATCTATTTAATTTTCATGTGCACGCATATAACACCTGAATACGGGCTTTGAAAAAATCCGGCACTGTGTATCGAAATACGATAGTTTCTTTTTACAGTATATTATTAAAAAGGCGAAACTGTGTATTCTGAGACTCGATTGAATTTATTCGCGATTACTTTCGCGCGTCCCCTTTCATCTCTACTCAAGACCCCGAATTATTTAATACGTAATATTTTGTGTAAAAGCAGGCTTTCAATTTCGACTCGGCTGGTGAAAAGACTATTCTCGGTTATTCAAACGAGAAAACGAACTCCTGGAAAAAACATGCGTATAACTCGCGGTCGCCCGATAGGCGGATCTATTTTTCGAATTTATTGTCTGTCATCCGTATCGAGGACGGCGGGGCATTCGTCGGGTTTAACGCCGGCCATGCAGTGATATCGGCAAAGAAAACCGGATTTCCGTTACCGATAATAACCATTGACCATAACCATACTGAATATATGTATATACACTCCAGTATATATTCGCAAGAAATAATATTTTTAATAATTCATTGTCGCGCGTTAAAATATGACGTGTTAAACCGACGGCGCGCAATTCCTGGCGATGGTAATATCAAGAGAGAATTTTTACCAATTTATTTTTTTTATTTCCATCTTCATTAAATAAAAAACGTCCATCGTGCCAGTAGTATAACAATGGCGAGTACTCGGGCGAGTAGCAGCGGTCTGCCACAAAGCAGACAGGTAAGGAGCGATCGAAATAGGTCGGAAACAGTTAGCGTCGTGGTCTCGACGTTCCCGCGAGAAACATCGAGAACCTCGTTACAGATGGAGAGATAAACGTCCGTGCAGAATCGATTCTGCGGTCGTATTAACCCTTAATCCTTAAGTGCTCGCGTGACGGAATGTTGCACAGATTCTCGCGTCGAGTCTCTTTTAATTTACCCTTACAAATCTGCAAATAATCTTTATCAAAATTTAAAATAAATTGCATAAAAATAAAGTCTGAATTTTACAAAGAAATGCACAAGCAACTCATTTTCTATTATTCTCAATTCTCTGCTGGCTCTGAATATTTCAGATATTTTATAAAAAATGCTTTATCGCTCATCCGACAGGTAAATTAATAAATAAATGAATAGATTAAAGAAGAAAGAGATTACTTTGCTTCCGCGCTTACCGAGTTCCTGCTCATGAGTCTTTGCCTCGTGTCGAAATGAAATAATCATACTCGTATCGGATCGAATCACGTAAATTGATGATCGGTAATTATTAGCGTTATCGATCATTTCAGCAAAAGAACCTCACGCAAGGCTGAACTTTCCCGATCCTTTTTATATAATAAAAGGGAATAGATGGGATATGTGTGTGTGAAACCAATGCCCGTGAGTATCTAAGGGATTATCGAGTTCACCGCTGCGTCACGTCGGCATCGCAGTAGAATCGCTTCGCGAAGAGCCAGACCGCGCGAGTAAAGCTGGACCTGTAACGTTATACTGAACATGTATCACGCCGTCGTAACATTACAAATGATGGCACGTTACTGCGGTGTTACAGTTACTCCGTACAATGTCACGGCAGCGCGGATTACGATACGCAGTGGCGTTACGATGCACCTTACAATGTCGACATTACACGGATTATCGAAGGCGTGCCGAGATAGCGTAATTCGACGAGAAATATCGATTATGTGTAGCGGCACAATATTGAGTTTTAAGAGTAGAAAAATGCGTGGAAAAATCGTAAGCCGCGAAAAACTATTACGGATGAAAGCTCGTAAAAAATGCCACTTTCCTCGTAGAACTATCTTTTTTCCTTTACAGATATTAAAATACGTGCTTAAAATAAATTCTCCGCGATAATTACAAAAGTTCGGTCCCATTTACCGAAATTAATTGTCTATAGAGACGGCTCCGAGAGATACGGTAAGAAACGAGATCCTTATCGAGGATTAAGAAAGAAAGGACGGGTTAGGAAAGAAAGGGCACGGGTTATTATAAAGAATTTTTAATACAACGAGCGAAATGATAAGTGATATTAGACTACCGCTCGCGCGAACGAGCGGGCGGGACAAAGGGCGTTTACTCCACTTTTACGATAAATTGCTCCTTCGGAAATCCATTTAGCCATAGGAGAAACGGCGCCGCTCTTTCCCGTACCGGGCCCGATAAATGCATTATCGTTTTTCTGCCGTCGTCTTCTGCGAGACGGCGATAAAGTCGAAGTAACTCCGGCGCGGCTCACACGCGGTAAACACGAAATTAACACTCTCACCCGCCCATGCCATCACCTATGCGTCCTTCGGCCGCATACACTCCGCGCTACATGGCGATGCACTTTTCTGTCGATTGCACGTGCTCTCATATCCGACGCTAACGTTGTTTCAGTAACGCGTGCGTCCCCTTTGTTACGCAACGAGTGCGCAGCTGGCGCTCGTTGACTCGAGCCGGCGGCGGCGTTGATACTTGCATTATTAAATCCCTTTCACGTGCCCTTTGAAATTTTCTGATGCATTTCCGAGAAAAGAAACCGACTGACCGATTCACTCGCGAAGATCTCAGTAATTTATTTCACTCTGTTATCTCCGGCGCTTTGCCTCCGTAATTGCAGCTAATCCGCGATAAATCACCGCTTTCCTTGAGTCCTTCAAGACTGACACAAAGAGAATTATGAAAGTGGGCGGCTTAACGAAGTTGTTTTCGCTAATCTAAACCCATCTAACGTTCCCTAATGGGTTCGTTTATTTGTCCTACGGCGAATGCGATAACGAACCGCCTGTCAATTTATTTAGAGACGCGACAAGGATAAATTGCTAAGACGCGCGCGATCGGCCGTCGTATAATCATCGATCGAAGCTTCCTTAATTGCGTGTCAGGGAGCGAAGTTCCGTACGTAATGTCCCGCAGTTTAACGAGGCTAATTAGAAGTCGCATTAACCGTAACGTTCGTCCCTCATCGACATCCGCGAAGGCGCAAAATGCCCCACGCTCGACCAGATTGAAACGCTAGAACGTGCACGTTCGTGGAATCGATCGATCGATCGAGTAGTTTTCCAACGATTTCACGAACGCGTCATTACAGCACGTCACAGGGTTTTTTTCCCTCCCTCGCGTGAATGACGCTGAGCACAAATGTACGAACGATTGTTGACGATAATCGCCGCGTCTTTCGACGGTATTTTCCGTCGAACGCGCGACGCGTTCGTCACCGTTCATCACGATCCATCACTCGATGCGCGACGGTCCCCTGACATCCAGAACGACGGATATCTCCCCGAGCGTCATTCTCAGATGCGATCTGCTGTTTCCTCTCTCTCTCTCTTTCTCTCGATGTCATTGCATCGAAACAAGACTCGTGATTTCCCTCGTGTCGTGCAACCACAACGAATCCGCGTGCGGTTTTTTCCTTCGGCGAGTACATCCTGAGAATTCAATCACGCTAACAGCACAGGAGTTACACACGCAATAGATACAGGATAAATCCGATCGAAATATCAACATTGGCATTTCAAACAAATAAACAGAGAATGCGGGTAATTCTGAATTGCAATTTGCTCTTCGATTCATCCATCAATGGAGTAACCTTGTTCTACCGACATGGGTCTTGTAATGCCGAACCGTCATCCATCGTGCCGCAAAGTCTCCGCGATGCGGAAATTCACGGTTCAACGAGCAAATTCCAAAATCGCACTTCCGCGTACATCCACCGTTTCGCTTTTTCGCGTGGTTTATTTTTCCTTCGTTTCTCTCGGGGGACGCGCTTACGTTCGGATTTGCAGTGTGCCCCTGGGATCGCATCGTGGATGTAAACAAAAGCGACGACGAAGGAAAA
Source organism: Temnothorax curvispinosus (assembly GCF_003070985.1). Lineage (NCBI taxonomy): Eukaryota > Metazoa > Arthropoda > Insecta > Hymenoptera > Formicidae > Temnothorax > Temnothorax curvispinosus. Next base: position 332,195 of record NW_020209989.1, read on the forward strand.
GCAAGCGGGCCACTCAGCCGTGAAAACGGGGTCAAAGGCCACTCGTCAAAATTGGCATTCGTCGCAATTGCGCACAGCTGAATGCGAATAAAGCGCAGGCGAACTCCTTACGGAGATATTCGATCAGAGGCGCGAGAGTAATATTATGCCTGCGCAAAAGATAAGACGATGAGAGAATCTCCCCTGGGAGATGCGCGGAGAAATTACTTTGGTTATTCGACAAATTTGCGGAGGAACGTTTCTATATGCTTATCTACATAAGTCACGAATCACAATAAATCGTGCAACCAGGTATAATGTAAAGTTTTTTTTTTTAATGAATAATAATAAATCAACCGTTTAAAATTTCTGCTCGATCTCTATAAGCGGTGATCAGCAAAGGGAGATTCGGTCGAGTGTGAAGGAATTATCAGAGACACGGACATAGAACGGATGAAAGATAGAATTTCAAAGAGCGCGCTGCAGATCTCAAGTACCATTTAAACCATTCGACCATTCAAAGGGTTTAAATTTTTATGTAATTGCTTGAAAAGATTACGAAGGTTACGCAGATCATTCCAAGCAAGTCGAATTATTTAACATTAGATATCGAACAATTGAAACGGTATATGGAGAAAAAATTGTAATAAAGTTTATGACAAACATTTCTTTAAATATATTGACATTATAAAATTGCGATATTTTCATTTAAAGATGTTACATATTTTATACTTTGCAAGAGAATTAATTGTCTGTTCACGAATTCTGACGGCAAACTCTAATAAAGGATTTGGTCGACCGGAAAGAAAAATAGAGAAAGAACGTGATTACTTGTGGTTAGGGATCAAAGAGAGAACGGCAAATGCATTTCGCCTTAACTGGAAATCTGCAGTAGCATAACGAGTCGATGGAGACTCTTACATCCGAAAAATATGCGCGCTTCGTTCGGAATAGTAGCCACCGCACGGCCCCAAATCGCCGTGGCGCGATTTCAATGCCGTCGCTCTCCAACTTCCTTTACGGCCACTAGCCGCATATTTTACAATGTAAAAGCCATAATCCTTATATTTCGCAAAATTTCCTCTCTTAGAAATGTTATCAATTCAGGAAAATTCCCAGAAGATAGCAGAGAGATCGAGGAAGGACCTTCCGCGCAATATGATTTGAGGTATAAAAGAATTTTAAGAGTGAACCTGATGTAAGTTTTATATACGTGACATGTGTTGCACAATGTAAGAATCTGTAAGATCTTTTCTAGATTCTACCTTGTTCCTTCTGTGCGCGCATTTTCAGTAATTACAGCGATCCTTTCGTCACGTGAGTTGACTACAAGAGTCAAATGCAAAAACGCCCTGGCTCTTTGGAAAGGCAATAAAATGGAAAAGCTCTCTCGCACGAGAGAGTTAATAATGAGTCGCATCGACTGAATTACGTGCAAGATGATTTCAATATTCCGACGTAAAAGGGATTCGCTGTTCGATAGCTAAGCGTGGGCAAAAGAAAGCGTGCAAAGAACATCAAAGTAAGAGCAATCTTCGTGCACTTTAATATCGCGCAAAATGGCATAATAATTGTATCATTTATAAAAGGACATTAAATTATATATATATAGATACGTGTCGTAAGAAAATCGTAAATTATTTCAACAAAAAAAATATCTGCTGTTTAATCGTTAGAAATCGATTAATTAAAAAAACTATTAGCTTAAAGTACCCTACATTCTTAAAATGGGAAAATATAAGAATATTAATTAGCAAAAATACGTAATCTTCGCAACTTCCATTGTTTTATATGCGGTATGAAACTTTGTTTCACACCCTGCAAAATAAACGGAAAATCCACAGAACGGAGTTTACGAGCTCGTTTCCATTCGTGAATATCCACTCCGCGCGCAGCGTGTCTTCGTACCTGTCATTTCACTTTATGCGCGACGGGTGTGCATTTCTGTACCGTGGAAGTTAATCAAGTACTGATTAAAGAGCGCGCCTAATTAGAGAGTTCGCCTGAGAGCTACTTTAGCACGTATGTCAAATCAGGTCGTGAGGATGCTGACGTTGATATCATCTCTAGCGTGTTTATAGAACAATTCGCGAAAATGTGCGACAGTTATTGTCGCAATTACTGTTGCATTCATCTCTCTCGAAACGTTCCGATGCTCAAAGACTTCCCGGAGGCTTAATTCGCTGGTCTCGTAATTTCTAAAATTAAACGTTCCTGTAATCGTCGCGCCTACTGCCCTTGTAAATTTCCTGGGATTCAAGAGATTTGAGAGAGAGAGAGAGAGAGAGGGAGGGAGGGGGAGCGAAGGAGAGCATAAAAAGCAATAAACGTAATTCTCCGAGTTAAATAGCGGCTAATTCTCAGAGACAGAGATTTAAGGGCACGAGATACGCCACGCAAAGTTCTGTCTAACTGAGGAAATCGCTCGCGGAGCAAACGACACACGTAATTAAATCTACCGCGTATCGAGCTAAACTGCATCAATTAAACAGAAGTCAGGATAAATCGACGTCGATTTCAATACGGAACGCGTCAGCGCATATATTACCGCGCGTTGCACGCCGTTGCCTGGCGAGGATCTCGGGATTATCATGCGTGGGTGTATGATGTCGCGATTGCGTCGAGGTTGTGCACCCGGAATTTGCGAAGAGCTCGGATTATCAATTTTTTCCGCCGCTATTTCCATGCATAACTGATGAACCTTTAAGGGATAGAAATATCTGCCGCTGGTGATTTTGAATTAAAATAACGACGGGAGCCCCGATATAACGACAGCGTCACTAGCTGGACATATCATTGAGATATCAAGCACGGGAAATGGAAAACATGCAACTTATATATGTGTGTATATATATATATATATATATGTAGTACTACGAATATCTCGGAAAATTGCAGAGAATATATACATATATATATATACATATGTAACGTCCAGTAAATCGCGATATAACGGTGAAGAAATGTTGATACAGAATAAATGCCTTCGAAATTGAAAGATGTAACGTCTGAATGCAACATCTAAATCGAATTCCATCATCGCTGTTAAAACATGTTCGATCCCAAAATTTTCATCGATTGGAACATTTGAAGAGAACTCTCCTGCGCACGTACATATACATATGTATATCGCTCTATAGAGTCTATAGGCTCTCTGACGTGCAAAGCACACGCATACTTATCTAGTCCGTGTCGGATAAAGATACGTCGTCGTATTCGCGCGCTTGACATCTGGCACTTAAATCGAGCTCGCGTCCCGCGAAATTTTAGCCGACACCCCGGTAAAAGCCCTTCGAGACTTTTAGAATAGAGCGCAGACGATGTGGGAATGGCACAGGAATGGCGAAAACCAGAATAAATTTCAGAACGCGACTCTCTCTCTTTTTCCCGATGCATCCGTCCGATTCTTTTCCGCGTCGTTTTCCCTCGCGATTTCATCGAACTGCTTTATGACATTCGCGAAACTCGCGAAGTGTATGAGTGAGTAGAGCGAAGAAATCTGATAGGAACGATGGTAGAATATTTCCAGAATACTATATGCAAGGATGATTTTGCATAAAGAAAGAATAAATGAAAATGTAGCATAACATTTTTTTATGTAATATTTTGTTTAATATTTAAAATATGGAAATAATTCAAGAAATAATTTCAATTAACTTTACAGAAATATAATTTGTGGTGACATAAATATTATTTATTATTTTGTAAAATAGAATAATAGAATTTTCTGCTCGCGTTTTAATAGCGTTGAAAAATTCATGTTAATGTAAATTATGTAAATTATATGAGCTTCAATAAGGTATTAATTTTCTGATTTTCAGAATTGATTTTCTTAAGAACAAAACTAAATAAGTATAGGTATGTAGAAATTTTAATTTTTATTCCAAATTTTATTCCAAAATTTTGATACTGTTTTTTCGTATTATTCCTTTCTAATTGTATATCAACAACAACAAATAATTCTATAAACTGCAATATTATTACAAATCATAAATATTAAAACCCCTGTTTTTCAAGTTTGATAAAGATTTGCGAAGGATATGTTTCAAGTGGAAAGGCAAATCCTTCGGACTGTGAAATTTATTCGTTTTTTTTTTATGTATGTTCGCCTACCGAGCAGAGTTTAATACGAAAGTCGAAGGGTCTTAACCCTTGGAATACCGGCGGATACACATCTCCTGGATGTTCATTTAAATTCTTGCCGCGACGGCAGCGACTGTATGTTGAGATTTTTCGTATGATGAATACATTTCAGAAGTCATATAAATTATATAGAAAATATTACAACTATATTATACTATTATAATTGTTATACGCTGACCCAACATTAACTAAGTTTATAGGTATGTTTTTTCTTTTCTCTTTTTCTGAAACGCGGAAACGCGGAAAAACGCAGTTAACTTTATATTACATCACCTCTATTACAATCCATGTAAGTTTCTTTCTGATATCGTGTAAACTGTTTCGATAACTGTTTACTTAATAAGATGAACCTTCAACATGGTGAAAATGTCAAGTGTGATATTCTTTTGTCAAAGCAAAAAATAATATCAAGTTTTTTATTAAACTTCAGAAGAAACTATAAACTGTCGTAAGGTATAACGTCAATTTATTTTTATCCTGATTTACGAAGAAAGCAGAATCGAATTCCGCAACAAGATAACACATCCTCGCTTTTGTTATTCGATACTTTTTCATCATACGCGATGCTTCTTTCTCTTTTCTTAATTAAAAAGTCACACAAAGACGTATATTATTAATGTAAAAGAGAGTTCGAAGGGAATCGAAAATAAATTTTAATCAACTTCCTGGTTGATATTTCTATCAAATAGTTTTAAGCACGATAAAAATATTACTGGGATAAACACAAGATAACTTCATATTTTGAAAAATATGCTATTAATTTATTTAAATACAAATAAATTTAAATAAATTTTTATTTATAAAAATAATAATATATATCTACATGTATATGATTTACACTATTTAATCTAATTAAATAGTAAGTAAATAGAAAATAAAATAATTTCTCTCTTTTTATTCTCTCTCAGAAACAGCTGGGTGAGATATAATGCGAGTTAAGGGGGGGGAAAGGGTTAACGTATTTCGCTGGCGGCAGGCGAAATGTTCATCCGAACGAACTTGCTCACCACGAGTTCGGGAAACGGCGAAGTTCCGAGGTGGTGGTAAATCGAGGCACGAAACGCCGTATAATCCCGCAGCTCGCGAAAACCTTTCATCTCGCGAGGAATTAATTTATACGAGCGTGTTATCGGACGAAGCCGAGCCCTCCTCCCGCGATGGGATCCGTCGGCGTCGGTTCGAAGGGCTCGCGGTGGAATCCCAGAGTGGATTGAAATTGTTCGCGAATGAAATTCTCGGGCTTCAAGCTTTAACAAACTTGGGATAGACACGCGGAAGGCCTGCCAAACTTTGTCCGGGTCGGCCGAACAAAGCGCGACGATCAGAGAAGAAAAATTGCCGCGCCCATCCCCTTGTCTACCCGTTGCGCGAGAAATCAGCGTGATTAATTACGCTTTTTGTCGCTCGCACTCGGGTCGTTGAGTTGATCCGAGTGTCCCTCCGCAGCTGACGCACGCTCTTAAAAGGGTAGGTACCTAGCTGAGCGGAGCGCGCTCTTTGATCGCCGTGAGCCCCTTTGCCATCATCGATAATATACGCTCGTCGCTCTATGGCAACAGGACGACGTGAACAATGTTTAATATCGTACAGTCGTAATCACACTTGCATTAACAATATTATAACGGTGATTAATTGTAAAGTCCCTTTTCGATGATGTCTCTCCAACCGAAGAGAACATATCTCTTTTACCGCGTATTAAAACTCATAATACCCCGCGCGGGAGATGTTTAATATCATATAATTGCGATTTTAATTAGAGTGCTGCTGTAATTCTGATTGTTACATATCAGTAATTATTCAAAGTCGCCGCAAAATATCCACGCTTGGAAATAATGGCGTGCGGAGAAGCCAGCATCTTGCATGGGGTAATATCAAATGTAACGATCTATAATCGTTATAAGTTAAATAATATGCTTCGGCAAACTTTTGCCTATCGACCCTTGCTCAAACAAAGATATCTTCTTTTTATACTCGTTACCATTCGCTACAATGTGCTTTCGAATTTTGCAGCCACGTATTAATTTGCCATGACCACGTACGAATTGCGATCGGGATACGACCGCAAATGCCATGGATACCTTCATTCAGTGCGTGCGAGCGGGCACGTACAAATGAATTGAGAACTTTGAACACGCTGCCTTCCTACGTGATCGCGACCGACGTTCCAATCAGAAGCTGAGAGAGCATCGTTGATTCCTGGTTCATTGGCGTGCGTGCCATCGATATATGAAAGTTTCGCGCTCTTTCCTCACAGAACGAAATCGATGTTCCAAAGAAGATAACTATATCTGTCTGCAAATTTCATTGTTTCTGATGAAGACCCTTCGCTATCAGCCGATAATTTGATTATTCCGTTAACCGTACATATACCAATTTTGCCATTTAGCTTAATAACCATTGTCTCAAATAACTATCATCTCATATATAACATATTAGACAAGACACTTTAAAATAGAGATATTTTAGAAGAAAATTATTCTATTATTTTTAGAAAAAAATAATTTTTAAAAATGTTCAAAATATATATATATGTATGTAAAAATTGCATAGATTTGAAGAGAACATTTAATGGTTTTTTTTCATGTTATTATTTTTAAAATATATCTCAAGTTTTAATAACACGTAGCAAAATGATGGTCGGAAGTATTTATGAATACCTATAGAGTTGTTTTACAATATAAATCATAAGCACTCTAAATTTTTAAAACGTTTTCCAACAATTTTTAACTTTGAACTATCGAATTTTTAATTAAGTAATAATAATATTAATAAATATAGTAAATATATGTACGACGTACGGAATATTTTTAAAATGTGGAAAAACGTGTGGCCGCGTGCTCAGCGCGGGTCGCGCTCGTGAATGAAGTGACGCGATCGTATCAAATATTATTAGATACGACTAAATCGTTAGCTAAAAAAGATTTAATTTTAATCGCCCATTAAATCTTTCGTAATTTAGAAATCCATGAAATGATCTTCTCGTATACTATCCATTAGGTAACGCGATACGTTTATTTTACCTATTTACCTTGTGGCGATCGTGGACCTCCGGGAGAAGAAACATTGAAAGCTTGCAGCACTCTTCTCTGGGTCTTCTCCTTTCTTAATACGTACACCTCATGTACTTCTCGAGAAAAGAAAAAGGTTCGAGAGAGAAGAGATAAAAAAGGAGCAAAAACGATAATCAAACTGTAAATCTAGAAAAAGAAAGAAGAGACAGTCTTGGAATTGCGCGCGCACGAGAGAGCTTCCGCGAGCTTGCGACGGCACGTGAACCGCAACGGCCAAGTGGCGCAACTGAACTCAGCTGAACCGAGTCGGAGCTTAAATTACCGAAGAGAGAGAGAAGGTGGCGAGGGTGGCGGCGGCGGTGGTGGTGGCGGTAGCGGAACAGAGAGTGAGAATCGCGTCGTCTCCCTCGCATCGATTTACTGACAGTGGCGTGCGCTTCGCGACTCGTTCGCGAGAGGCTCGCGCACTCCAGGAAAAGCGGGAAAACGAGAGAGGAGCGTGTTCCCGAATTTGGGAAATTTTTTGACAGCGCTTCAATCGCAAGAGAAAATAGCGTGGGTTTATGTCACGAGCTCTCTTTTTTTTGAAGAGCTGAAACTCTCTGAGCGTGGTTTCCAGGATATTCCGCCCTTGCGAGCGTATCAAGACCGCCACTTTTCGAGAAACCGCTATTAGGGTCGGAATTATTTGGCCATAACAACGGTTGAAATTGCTCACGTGGATCGCGAAATACAACGCGTAATTTGAAAGGGAAAATAAATTATTTTCTAAATAATGAAGACAAATTGGCAGCAGATTCGACTCGATTTTCGTTATCGATCTGTCAAGCTGTTCAATATTTAAACAACTGTTAATATATACCCAAGCAGCAAAGCAGGGGCATCTTGAGCAAACCAAAATCAGATTGCCCTAATTAAGTGAAGAATTACCAACTTTCGACATAAAAAATGTCTTAAAAGTCAAATAGCGTTTCAAGTGTTGTGAATTGATTTTGTCTTATAGAATAGAAACAAATCTGTAAAAAGTTGTATGCATTATGGAAATATCTTAATTATTCCGAATAAAATTCTCAAATAGTCTCCACTTGGAAGTTTAAAACTTTCCATCAAATATTTAACTCAGATTAGAATCGACGAGCATCGATAAAAATCAGTATCAAATTGTATAAATAAAAGGAAACATTGCTCCTGTTCGTTCCGTACACTTTTAATGAGAATCGAACGAGTCTCGTGCTGGCCGCGATCGGTTCTCAAGACAGTACCACCTCTCAAGTACGGCCGAAAGCCTTGTAGTAGAGCGAGAGCAAAAGAAATGAAGGATACTTGAGCCGTTTTGTTTCGAAATGAATACTACCTTTCAGAAAGTACTAGCAGCACAAAACTCGCAAACTGCAGCACAGTTACATCATGTACAACGAAAGTCTTATAATGTAATTAAACTTGAGAAATGCCAAAGTCCGGGGAAAATTGAGGATCGACGAATGCGAGAACAAAGGTCGAGAAATTTCAACGTGGAAACTCGTGAAGACTGATGAAAATGAATTTGATGAAAAACAAGCGACTTTATTCATTGACGATATCGCAATATATTGCATTAAGAGATAAGATAATGAAAATAAAAAATAGATTAGATTTAAAATCTTCTTGTTAAAAATTAAAGAATGTGTGGAATATTTATATGTTTTAATATATTATAAATGTTTATATAAACTATCTATCTATATTCCACATTTTTCATACAAAAATATTGAAAAGTATGTATTGAAGTTATTGACTTTCTTGGAAATAACGTGTATAAAAAGTTCAAATTAGATAGTGACTCTAATTAAACTTAGAGTAATTTAAAATAAATTTTTTTCTTATTCCTTATATACTCATAACTGTTTGTAAAAACATTCTGATATTTTTCAAAATAATAAAAACACATGCTTTTAAATTCATTAAATTACAATTTTATAAGAAAACAATTATCTTGTTTATAAAAATAATTAAACAATTGATCAAAAATTCACTACTAAATAAAAAATCTATCTAAAAATATCAAATTAGAAACAATATTTATTGATAAATTTGTTAATTATCAGAGCCATCTTTAGAAAGTTGCAATTTATTAAACATTATTTGTTAATCTATTCTATTTTTTAATATTATCAAAGTACTTGGTTTAAGATTTTTTTTTCGAACTTTTATAATAGCCTGACCCTTTAATGGAAAAAAAAAAACCACAAAGTATGTTCAAAGCGTGCAAAGCTTCTCGGTATACTTCTATTCTTTGTGGCTAACGTGCCAGTAACAAAATTCGCCACATAAGTATAGGAGAAGGTCCCTGCGGGGCGATACACTCCCGCAATGGTCTTTCCTGAAATCAGCGTTTTCCGAATCGTAATCTCAGGATGCTTCGACCGATGTCTACCGCCGATATGCTTCAATCAACGCTCGTAGTTGGTATGGTCGTTATTTCGGTGCTCATGTTCCTAACTGAAATTCCCCGTACTAATTAGCATTTGAAGCTTGTGGCGCGATTACTCGCGCGATTCAACTGCAATATTCCTGACAGCTGAATGTTATAATGCTTCGGCGAAGCAACGCCAACGTACCGAAATTGCCATACCTCAAGGGAAAGTTACACGCGGCTCGGCGTCAATGAATAAAATTCAACCCTCTTTATTTCTAAAGATTTTTGTTTCATATCATACTATAAAGATTAGATTTCTTGCCCAAAGCGATGTACCTCAACTCAACTTAGCTCATTAATATACATCGAAATTTATACATTATTAGTGGGCCAACTTGACGAACACAAAAGTAAGTTGATTATCGCGCGCTTGATTACATTATTAGAGACCAGCAGTGAAGAACCGTGTATGTCAGGCTTACCTATCACGTGTGATTAACAATTCGAGTTTAGAACTTCGTTAGATAACCGGCCCACTCTCGAGGGCTTCATTAACAATTTGGCGAAACAGCAAAAACGAGAATTCGCGACGGAGAAACGGATAGAGCGGGATTTTTTGTCTTGGCAACCTTTATTCGTCCTGCGTGACGCACAAGCGATTACGTTATCGCGCGATGCGATGGTGGCGTGACAGAGAACAGGAAAAATATATAACGAACACGAAAAAGCGACATCGGTAACGATAAAAACTCCGGCGGAAACGAGCGGTACGAAAACCGTTTGGGTTTCTGCCGTCGCTTCTTCCTTTTTTTCCCCCGGCACAATGATGAGAACAATATATCGGGGATTTGGATTTTAACGATTTTCCTGCAGCGATGTTTCGCAACAGTGATGTTTTTTCTCTCGGTATACATGCTCTAATAAAAAAAGAAAGAAAAGGTGTACGGTTGTACGCACTTGTCGAGAAAATTCCTACAGCTATTTTTTACAAAAAGTACGTTACTTTAATATATACTTTTTTTATGCTATTAAAGTAATAGATTGAAAATCTGACAACTGTAATCGTCAAACCAACAGTTTAAAAACATTAACTATACAATCTAATCAGTTCATTCTCGATATTGTATATATAATCAGACGAATGAATAAACGATGTTGCGATGAGGAAGAAGATAGCCCTTGACGTTTCTATGAAATATTAATGTTTTACGATGACAACATGACGAATGGACCATGCGTCTTTTTCTCACACAATTATTTCCATTGTACTTTTCTATTCGTACATATCATCTATATATTTTCTATTCCCAAAGTAAATTTCGTGCTCCATCAAGCGCAATTAATTCTCAGTTAACTTTAAATAGACTTTCATGGAATTTGAGTTTAACCCGTTGAGGTCACATGGGGTCCAGTGGACCCCAGGCTTTTTTCTTAAAAGTATATTATTTTGAGAGTAAAACGCACAAAGTTTTTTTGCTCTATCTCAAAAAATTTTGATAAATATTTTTGTGAAAAGAGTCAAATTTCTCGAAAAAAAATTTTTTTTTCGCGTTTTTTCAACATAAAAAAATTTAAAGAATTATTGGATTATAAAGAGGAAGTCATAAACTAAATTCCAGTTCAAGGTTTGAATCGATACATCAAAAAGGATGCCAATGGCAACTGTTGTGGGGTCAATATTCATCAAAATTTTTTGAGATAGAGCAAAAAAACTTCCTGCGTTTTACTCTCAAAATAGTATACTTTTAAGAAAAAAATAAAAAAAGTTTGGGGTCCATTGGACCTCATGTGACCTCTATGTTACTTTTAGGAGGTGTGACCTCAACGGGTTAAAGTTTTATTATAAAAATGAATATTAAGGGGATGCTGGAGTCGCGGGCGAACTCGATCAGCGTCGATAAAGAAGTGCTCACCGATTCTTACATATACATACAGAGCGCAGGCAAACTCGACCAGCGTCGATAAAGAAGTGCTCATCGATTCTTACATATACATACAGAGCGCAGAGTTTTTGGCTGAATTCGGGGAGACGCGTAACATGTGCATATGAAATTTTCTAACATACTTTTCTCTTATACTAAAGCTCGCAGCTCATTTCTGCAAGCACAGGATTCTTCTTTATTGTATTTCCGTGACGGCTGCAAGGTTTTTGTATACGTACACAGTCTAAAACTTTTATCTGCAGCAAATGTTGTCATGAGTCGACCGCAGAATCGAAAATAAAAATGTAATTTTCTAATTTTTTTTCGTTTTTCATACGCAATTGGTGCCTGCCGTCTTCGTTATCGTCCATACTTTAATTCTGGACAAAAAATTTTTAATTCGGTGAAATCAATCAAAAGATTTGTGTGTCTGAAAATTTCGTGGTAAAACAGACCTGTCTCCAGCATCCCCTTAAGGATTGGAAAATTTTTGTGTTAATAAATAACGATCATTCTTATTGTCATTAAGAAAAGATAATATGCAATGGCCGTATAAATGATTTTAAGACACTCTGTGTTTAAACGTGTCGCAGATGCCAGCTTACGAATGACAGAAGTAATTAATTTTTCATACTGCTCATCAGAGAAACAATCCGACATCTTGATTCCTACTATTATCGGTGCGCGCCCATCTGTCATAAAATTTTAATTAAAATTCAGAATTCTCGAGGATCCACCGGGATTTCAGACGAAGAGATATGGAGGCTTTGACACGATAGGAGAGGCGCGCGCAGCGGGAAACGTTAAGATTCAGAACTCTGTTTGAGAAATCTCAAGTCTGATTATATGATAAGAGGTTTACCCATCTAACGTCTTCCAGATATTCTGGGAGACATTCTGGGAGACGTTAGAGGGATAAATTGGCAAGGCAACCGATAAAAATAGCTAGAATGAGGAGGTCAGCGATAGCGGAGAAGACCGATATATAATAAATCAACATGATTTCCTTATCCATAACCGATATCTCATCGTTTCTGCGGGAAGGCAAAGAAAGGTTGAATTCTAACGTTTCCCATGGCGCGCGTCTCTCCATGGCGACGCGTAACTGCACATCTAAGGGGAGATTTAGAGATTTCCTTCCCTCACAAGATGCTCGATCGCATTTGTCAAGAAGGAGGATTCCTTATAAAAAGCGTCTTTCAATTGTGAAAACGACTGTTTTTGCAGTCATTCCGATCACGAAGAAAAAGAAAGTTTTCTTCTGTCCGTGCAAACCGCATTTAAAATAATTGCAAACTTTTCATTATTATTATTATTATTGAAATTAATAAAAATATATAAAAAAAGTATTTTAAAGATGCATACAGAATGTCTCGAAATCACTGGACATAATTTTCACTATGGATTTTTTAGTCAATTCAGACTCGATTTCTTTCTAGCAAAATAAAGACATGTAAAATAAATAAAATGCATCTGATTAACTTTCTTAAAAAAAAAAGTAAATAATAAATCAGAATCAATAATTTTTAATTAATTTAAAATAGAATTTATTTTAATATAATATCAATTTAAAATTTAGTTACGAAAACGAGCGATATTAAAAATTAAAAAATTGTTACAAATTATTTCCTTTAACATTGCTAAAAAAAAAATACTTTTACAACCTCGATCGGTTAGAAAAGCTGCGAGACATTTAGTGTTCTCAAGACATCTGATATTATTACCCTATTTTATGATATGTTTATATATTGAGCTAAGTTTCTCGATTGATTAATGACTCGCGCATCGAAAATTTCATTCAGCCTAGGGTAAGTGGGCGGCAGTGAGAGGGTAGGTGGACGGGAGGAGGCGGCGCAAGCGAAGAGGGTGAGAGAGCGGGTGAGAACTTGTACTTCGAGGCAGGCCGGTTAGGGGCGCTACACCCCCTTTGCCAACATGGCTGTCGCGGTCTGATACTACGCACGAGCCACCACGCATCCGGACGCCCGTGCCACTGTTATCAAGAAAACGCAGCAATACGCGCAAGCGGAAAAATCACGTGAGTACAGTAGATTCGCGGCGAGAATCCCGCGCCGATGTGACATTCGCGGATGTAAAAATCCATCGCGGAAACGTCGTTAAAACGAAATATTCGCGTTGAACGGACCGAGTGTTATCCGACAAGGTACGGGCTGCCCTGCGTGCGAGTTACATGGTATACGTGTGTGTATGTATGTATGTATGTGTGTGTGTGTGCGTGCGTGTGTGTATCCTCTTGTATGTACAATTGCGTCGGTGTTTCCAGACGCGTGTCTACATCGGCGATCAATAAAACGATGGCGGAGAGCGGAATATTTCGACAGGGTGTGCGTGTATTCTCGCTAAAGACACCCCCGACACGTCGCGTTCTATCTGTATTTGCACCCCGCTGCATCCCTTGTGCTACCACCGCCTACGCGCTGTCCCTTTCCCGGAAGTGATCGTTCTGCTCTGACATTATCCGTCTCGCTGACGATATCCCACGAGATGTCGCGTCGAGGGGGGTTGATAACGTCGTGGACGTTTCTCCGTTATCGTCCTACGTCGGACGACGAGTGACGGACGCATTGTGATTCGAACGGCGACGTCTCGGAAAAGTTATAGAGGTCTTAAATGTTTTGTTATACCTCACCGTTTTGTGAGATGTAATAAAAAAAAATAACATTACAAACACAAGTCACGGCATCGTTGAGAACACGTGCGACAGAAGGCTTATCTCATCTGCCGATATTAGCTTGATTCGTACAACGCTCGCATTTTCAATCGTTTTTATGAAACTATATAGCGTTTCATGCCTATTAAAGAAGAGCAGGGTTCTCGTTTATATAGTTAGAATTGTTTGTTCGCTTTATTTCGTTAGAATGAAAGCACCCACAAATCTGACCTGAATAAAAGCCAGACATCTTACTCATCTAACCATCGACAAGGGAGGTGAATTCTGTTTTCCTCGACCCTCGTAGTATCGACTTACAACAGCAAATATACTCTCGTGTGGAACTATACAGGGTGTGTCAGAAATGCCACGCTCTTTCTTCAGTTAGATTCGCTCGGGCAAATCCAAAGTCAATCTATATTGCTAAAGAAGATTCGCTAGCGAACGCAATTGCAAGCTTATGCAGAATTAAGTATTAAGCGGGATCGCCGCGTCATCTCAAACATTAAAGTCGGTCACATATCCGGAATAAATTAAAATTAATCAGTCTGCGTATTTCACTTGCTTTACAAAGCTACAAGTAAACTGTTTTCACGCGGACATTTGCATTTTATGATTACAAAATCTGCTTTGTATTAACCCTCAATTAGCACACCTCGGTTGGGCCACCTCAAATGCCACACTAGTGCGATTTGAGATTTTGACAACTTTTAACTGTCGTGTCTCAGTCATTTTTAATATAAATTTATGTAAAATTTCCCTGACAATCGAGTAGTGCACTTTTTTTTAGGAAAAAGAAATGATTTTTATATGAAAAATTGAAATATATAAAGTGCTAAACGAAAAAAAAGTGGTGCGAATTAGCACATGTATGCTAATTGAGGGTTAATATATCATTCATATACTATAAAAATGCGCGGAATTTATAAAACAAAGATTACTACCTTAATAATATGGAAAAGATTGTCTCATGAGTTAAGATTAATAGCGATCATGAAACGTTACGCCTTGTATATGTAACATATCATCGCGATATAGAGCTAAGCTTTCTCTACGATCGTTGAAGCATATCATGCGGTGTGACATGTTCTGACAACGACGAAAGTGCAGCCAGAAATTCGACGAATGACCCGCAAACTTTTCAGTACGAGACGATCGAAGGCGTCTCGCGAGAAACCTCGAGACGTGCTTTCCACCGAGATATCCAGTTGCAAGCGATAATGCATCCTCGATATGTATTCCCGACACGTACAATGTAGGTGAAATAGCAATACGGATGATGCATTAAAGATTCTGCATGGATGTCTTGTCAGTGTAATAATTAATAAACGCAATTTCTATTTCCTTGCTCGCCGTGAATTCTTGATTTGACAAAAGACCATAAAATATACAAAAATATACGGTATAAATGCGAATAAATAGTTATTTGTGTAACAAGTTCATCTTTACACACGACTTACACTCCCTATTTTATGTTGCAAGTGCCTGGAAAGTGGTCTATCACGCACGCGTAGCGTGCGTAATGAGGCACTTTCCATGCACGTGTTGCATAAACATACATACACGTTTTACACTGTCGATATATCGGATTTATGACATATTCCTCGACTATCGTTAAGTTACGACAAAAGATATGTTCTGATTTAAACCTTTAAATATTATTCGCGAATGTCCCCGTTAAATAATAATTTGGTGTAATGGTTAATATTACAAATTATTAATATTTTAAGTTCCTAAATTACTTTTCTCAAAACTTATCTTACGAAAAGAAACTTTGTTATGCATTTTTTAATTATATAGAAGAGGATTTATATGGAAAATCATTTTTCAAAAAAATTGTTTTCTTTGTTTTTTTCGAGTGAATGCCTGCCCGCATAAAAATATACACGAAATATAGAACAGAAGAGAAACTTTCTTTATATCGAAAAAAGGGAATGGTTTGGTAAATGTTTTTTTGTAATTTCCAAAACTAATAATTCCAGACTATATTTTAAATAAAATAATTAAAGCGTAATCTTGGAGCGTAATCATATAATTTTTCCAAGTATTTTCGTGAAAAAAGCAGATCCCATTGAAGGGATGCCATCAGATCGCTATGTTGCTTGACAAAGTCGATACTGGGTCTTGTGGATTTTTCTCCCTAGAACCCTTTGATGACGATGTGTATCCGATTTCACCAGGAAATATCCTCCTTTATACTCTTTGATACACAGTGATCAAAATTGATCGAAGAGTCGACCATCAAGTTTTTCTTGAGAAAAAGTACACTCTACGACGACATATATCAGTTATAGTGTTTGCAATTTTGCCGATATTTTATAATTAATGCGATCGGTGTCTCTATTCACGTTGCGCAAATAATGCAAAATTGCGTAAATTTACTTATCTGACCGGCCGTAAAAGTGCTCTATAATTTGTTGGTCGACTTTAATGACCGCTTTTATCACTCTTTTCTCTGAGACGCTTTCACGTCTTCTTATTTTACTGCTCGCTCCGTTACATTTATTATTCATATGTTCACTATCTGCTTTAATTCAAATGCGCCGTACTCTTAAGATATTTATAGTTGGACGAACTTATAATTAATGACTATGCATAATTATAAAGGATAATGAACGCCAATATCCTCAAACTTGCATTAAACAAAAAGGAAAATTTATGAACTTCCTTCCGATGTTCTTATCTAAATCTCTTCTTTCCATATACACATTTCATTCGCAAGCAGGATTTTTGATGATTTTTCAGAAATTTGTTAGATATTAATCTCGCCTTTTCAAATTTTATGTTTTATTTTTACAATTATTACCATTTTGAACCATTTGAACAATATTTTGTCAATTTTGCACCGTTTATTTACTAGTATCTATTTTGTATTGTTATATATGTTGTAGAGAATAAAATTCATTGTTATTATTATTTCATTTTTCTCACCATTCCTCACTTATCATTAAAATGATTTTGTTTATAATGAAATTTATGTCCTAAAAATAAAACGATTGTCTTTAATGGCTAAATAGAAATCAAGAATTAGTTTAAATATTTCAATAAAATAGCTACGACAAAGAGAGTCATTTCCAAACACAATATTCAGCTGAACGCGCGATCGACCACGCAACTTATGCAGTCGCGATTGTTCCCATTCGTTAACATATTGTGTCAGCGTGTTCTCGACACCCTACGGTCCGGAGACGCGAAAAGTTTCAATAGAGAGTGTTTCATGTCGATGGCGCGAGACATTCAGACATAGGTAAATGATGTGGCGGGCAATGCCAATGGCGTAACGTCATCCGACAATGTCAAGCATCGTTCGATTGTTTCAGAATAGTTTGTGATATTTGTTGCTTGTTGAAAGCGCATTATGTGGAGACGTTGATATTTTAGAGGACCATTCACCAAGGTGCCCATTAACAAGGATTATTACGAAAGATTCACGCTGCATCTGTTGTTTGATGTGTGAAATCAGATTCAATAGATATTCAATAGATATAGATTTATTTTTTTATTCGAGAGAGAAATCTCGTTAGATGGAGTAGAAAGCACGTTCTTCCGTCGGATATCGGAATGTCAAATATCTGCCATCGCACATAATGTTGAATTCTCCATTACACGTACATTAAACGATGAAAAACGTTCCGCTATGTACGTTCGCTTCTTATACTTTTCCCTCGTATTTTGATAAGAAAATTACCATTCGTATATTTGTAACATAAATTATGAAGGTTGAATAAGAAATGAATGATTGGGGCTGTCAGCAAGAAGTTTTAGAATACCCCGAGCGCGATGTTTCACTTGCATTGCACATTGCAGCTGTCATTAATGCACCGTCGAACCTAGGACACCGAGTGACCCAAATCCACTGGAAATTTTGCAATCGGGTGTCACTGGCATTCCATCGCCGCCGGCGACACAATTATCTCTTACAAAATACGATCCGCGCTGAAAATCCCAATTCGATCGCGGGTCTTCCCGTGTGCATTCAAACTGCGCATTCGTTTCCAAACGACTTTTATGCCATGTCAAAGCGTTAACTGCATTGCTTCTGGCATGCCGCGAAATAATAATGAAAACGTTTATATTTAACGCTTACGTATTTGACGATAAACAAATGGAATAATGCATTAACGAGTCGCGCCACTTTGTCTACTCGGCCCTGTGTGACAATCCTGCTTTCCATTTCGGGGATTCTCGTGAACGTTCCCCCAGGGCTTTTAAAACCACGAGACCTCGTTTACAAGAATCTGACAGGGACGCGCGCGCTTAGAATTGGGAGAACTGACGGATAAATCTTTTTTCATCTACGTAGCCCCCAGTTTGATACATCACAACCGGGATGTGATATCTATTAATCATCACGACAGACGAACAATGATCGCCTTCGTAAATTATTCTTCAATTTGTGCTTGATGGAATATTCATTAAGAGCCTGACATTAACTGCCACTCCGAAAAAGTTTTAATAAGATCGCACAATACGATTGTCGTCCACCACGATTTTTCAAACAGCTCTCATGTCTCGTCCTCATAAAGCCTACTCCGTATTTATGCCCCGTAATTAGCGCTAAACAAATATTTGATTGAAAAACGGCGTATTATAGCGAAAAAATTTCAATTATAATATATCTCTTTTGTTAATATTATCTCACGGTAGATCACTCAGCAATGATTAGTTCAAGTTATTTAACTTATGTAATATACTCAAATTGCTCGGCGTCTATAAGCATAGAGAAGATTGAACGTAAATCATGCGATATGAGTGGCAGTCTTCTCACAATTTTCGTTAGAAACTGCAAATGAGGTGCGTAAAAAAGGAAAAAAAGGAAAGAATAGCGGAAATATCGTGCATCTACAAACGCCGAAACGTTCCCAGCAAGACTGAGATGTAAACACGTTAAGTTATCGTAATGGAACGAGAAAACAGGAGAAATGAGTAAAAATGCACCGAGCGGAAGATGGACGCGACTCTCCGTAGATATACACCCGCAGGGAGATTGCCAAGTAAAGAGAGAGAGAGAGAGAGAGAAAGGGGTCGGTTGATAGGCACCTCTGGACAGGGATGAAAGTACCAAGGGGTGGATGAAGCCAAGCGAGGAGGAAACTAGGACGAGAGGTGTTGGCCCAGGATGGGAGTGCGTTGGTACCAGCTCGGGCCACTGACACGCCGTCCAGTCCTGCGCAACAGAAGGGGAAAAGGGGGGAGGGAAAGAAGGAAGCGAGAGGGTAGATGGAAACGCGTGGATTCTCGCCCCACCGACCGATGCAACCTACTTTGTCGCCTGTTTCATTTGTACGATAAAACGTCGCCCTATCCGTCTATCTTATCCGTTGAGCGGTGATTTCCGTCCAGATGGAATTTTTCATCAGAGTTTTACGCTCGTCCGTTTGTTCGCCCGAGTTACATTTTGCATTCCGATTAAAACTTGGCCACTTCACGCGCGTGCGGTCGAGTTTTGCGTAATTAAATTGAATTTTTTGATAATCGAACGTCCTCGGAATTGACTATATGCAATGAAACATGCTTAATAAGCAAGTTTTCTCATCCACGCTGCAACTGATATAAAACTTTCGTTAAATTTTCTTAATACTCCGTTAAAGTTAAGCTAAAGTTCTCGGCTTCCTCGAGTTGTTAAATAGAGCTCGTTACTTTTTGTTCAAGCGTGGTTCAATTTTAATCTTCGCATTTTCTTCGCCGCAATTGCACGCTGAGGATTGTATAATTCTGTCCTTATGTTCCCGCGTGCGAGAGCGGGAGGAAAAGAGATGCAATTCCGTCGCGGGAAACGGCATTGTCCGAACTGCCGAGTAATCTTCATCACTCGCCAAATCCTAACAACAGCCGCCATTTATGGCATCGCGACACGTCCGACCACAAATAGGTATGTTCCACTTGCGAATATACGTATTGGAAAACCGTCCGTACTCTATTGTTCCTGTGACTTTGTCAACCGCAAGGATCCCGTGACACAATTTGAATGTCGCGGTCGCGGTCGGTAGGAGGTCTGACCTTAAGTAGGACTTACTCCACTTGCGGCTTGCGGGAGATATGCGAGATACGATCGAAGTTGATCTCTAGCTCGATCTTTATTAGCTTATCGATTTATCTAGCGGTTTTGCTCTCTGGCACGGCGATGAAGACTGGCACTTCAATCTTCTCTGTGTTTACCCCGGGTTTGCCCGCTCGCAACACAAAATTCGGAATCTTGTTATCCTTCATCCATCACGCTCACTAACGAAATTCAGTTAATTAATAATGGTCTCCGGCAAATTCAGTTGATCATCTAGATTGAAGTACGAACGCCCGCGCATCGCATGTGACAATACTAATAACAATATTTTAATAATAATTCAGAAAGCTGATCTTATATTTTATTTGAAGCAGACAACTAACAGCGACGGCAAATATTATTTTCGCGCGCCGCATCGAATCAAAATGATAATATCGAGCGGCACAACGTGCCAGAATCATCGTTCGGGCTCGTCCTCGATTCCATCGGCCTCTCCTTTCCGGAAGGAGCTTAAGGGCGGGGTAAGCTTCGCGTCTGTAAAGTCGGCCGCAAATGCACCAAGTCGAGTGGCGGCGGTACGTCGACCGCCAATATCCGCAAACTCGGTCAGTAGGTCAACGACAGATGCATCCGGTGCAGTTGCGTGATCTCGCGGGTATAGAGTAAAATTCTCGTCCCGAGCCGAGTCACCTATCTCGAATCAAAAAATTTGAAATTATTATCGATCTAAGAAGAATAAATTTTCACTTTTGTTTCGCCTCCTTACATCTGTGGCCCGTATACTAATCTCCAATACTTAAAATTTTTGCTTTTGTTCTTATCGAATCTCTCATTCTTATTTTAATTATTATAATACTCCTTTTTTTTTATCGAAGTTAATACATCTCTCACTTCTTTCTTTTCAGCGTGTTTTTTCCTTAAATTCTTACACGTTGATTGATTCAGAATTGTGCAGTTGTTAATTTAAAAGTTGGCTCGAAATGTAGGACGAATATTTCACTCTATATCCACGTGAATCCTCGGATACTACCGTTACTTGCGAAATGGTTTCTCGATGAAAGACTCATCTCGCAAATGAAAACACGATCTCCGTCCTTTTCGTAGGCCACGAGAACGAAGAAATTCGTCAAGCTGGCGCCGTTCAAGCTCCGTTTCTCGAAGATGCTGAAATCGCGCAGCTCCGGCGATAGTCGCAGCAACAGCGTGGAATCCGAGGAACAGCAACGGCAAATTAATCAGTCGTTGCCGTCGGGTACAGACGAGTTTGCGGATGTACCCGAGGCGGAAACGGACAAGAATTGTTTGTCGGTTAGGAACGAGCAGACGATTCCCAGCTCGCCTCCGCCCTCGTACGAGCACGTTCTCGAAGAGGTGAGTGCGCCATACCTCGGATGGGAGATTTTATTGATCGTTTTCGATACGGATATTATGTATCGCATGGATGACGATAAAAAAAAACATACTCGACATTTTTGATCGTGTCAACCGAGAGCTGTTTGCGCGACCCGCGTTCAATTTCGAGGATTACGTGTAGCAATGCGCTCGATTAATTCTATACAGGACGGAATATCGTGGAACGCGAAATATGCGGCTCGAAGCGTCCCGAGGTCGATATCTACGACAGCTCGTTGATGGAAAATGCAACCTGCGGGATTAACAGTGTACACGTGGACCTCGTGTGATCCGTCGTGCGATAATTCGCGCGACGTTGTCCATACATCACAATGTAACAAACAGTCGTGTCACACGTACAGCTGTTGCCAGTAGCGATCACTCGCCACAGGCTGCACGCTACATTAAATCACTCTATGTGCGTGCGAAATGTCGTTTCGTAATTTCTTACTTATCAAAATTTCGGAATCTTATCAACCCGAAGTTTAACATTCTCTGTTCTTATCATTTTTCGGTCTTTCTCAATCACAAAAATATTGCAATTTAGACACGAATGGAATCATCAGCTATCGCAAAGGAGGGGGACAAGGAGAAGCAGGTTCCCAGTAACGAAAAGAGCATGGAAGACGACGAAGACGGTGACGGGGGTGACGATGGAAGTGGCGGACCTGGGGGTGGGGACAGGAAAGCAGCCAAAGGACCGAAGATACTTCATAAATCGAGCAAAGAGTTCTACAAGGCAATGGCGAAGCAGTGGGGCATAACTTGCAAAATGAGCGATCATTGCAGATGTTTGGATTGCCAGGTACATTTCTAAAAACACGTTTCCGCTATTCGAGATATATATTTCATATAAATTCAAGTCTCGATAATTCAAACTGTACCGATAACAAAACATATAAATTGTCAAAAAACATTTTTTTTTTAATAAAACTGACAGAAAAAGAGATAAATTTAAATTGGAATGATTGATTGAAATAACTCAAATAACAGTTTTTTGTTGACTCGGCTCGCGATTTTATGTTTGAAGTTCCGAAAGGTACAAGCAGTATCACCGTTAATCGCGTTCTGTTCCAGAGCCACTACTTCGATTGCGACTACGACAAGGGCGAGCAAGGGAAGGGCGACGGCGGCCTCAGCGCCGGTACGCCGATGTTCATCTCCGAGGTGATGCACGGCACCGCCTGTGCCCTCCTGTAAATCGCCGCGTTCTTCCGGTTCCGCTTCTTTCCTCGACGGGAATGACGTCTATCTGATTACCACACGCACAAAACAGGAATCAGCGCCTAAAGAACGACGGGGGAGCTTCATGCATTTATATTATGTACAAGATATGCAATGTCGGTGAGACATCGCGCGTATTTCAATATGAGAGAAAAAAAAGAAGCTACACACGCGCGCGCGATGAAATATAAAGGCCTCGTAAGCTTTCGACGTACGAAGGTGCGAGATAAATTATTTTGAGATTAGACTACTAAGACGCAGAGCACATCTAAAGACAACCAACGTATAATTGCGCTGCTCTTATACGAAGAGAAAACAAGAGGCAAACCCTTAGGTTTTTCTATGTATAGGAGTTGTCCATTTATCGGACGTAAAGTAGAGTAGAAGGAGATACATTTGAGCAATAAACAATTTTAAACAATTCGAATATCACGCCCCTCCAATAAAAGATTTTCAGCGTCTTTTTACGCTTGTCGAAAATAACGCTTTTGAAGAACACTTAAGAACCTAAAGAAAATTTTCTATTGCCGTATACTTGAATTGTTTAAATATGGCCTAACGTTCAAATGTGTCCTTATCTCTCTTACAGAGTTATTTTCTCAGCATTCGATGTAATGTGTGTCGTACTACATTGCAAAGAGCCGCGTAACGTTTGCAGAGTTATTTTGTGGCAACTTTGCGAAATTTGCGACGCAAGTCGTTTATCCTTATCGTGACCGGCGCTTAGAGACTAAACGTAGAAAGTCATGCGCTTTATTACTGTCAATTGCATTGCACTCGTTCCTGGAGTTTTACGACAGAGTGACAGTTATAATGGACATGGAAAAACAGATAAAATGCCTCAATTCGATATTCCATTCTCATTTTAAATCTCATTATTTAAAACACAATTGATTGTTTATAAGATTTTCTCATTAATTTTTGCAATATATTAATATTTCTCTTTTGAGTTTCAAGTTATGAAGAAGTTATGAAGATACGATGATATTTAAATATGTGTCAAATTCTTAGCTACCTTTATATACTGGCATATACTTTAGCATATTATATAAAGAAAGAGAATCCATGTACCAGAGCATGATAAATGTAATAAAATCCGCTTACATGCGCGCAGGGAATCAGTGTTATTCCATTATTGACATGCGGGTTTCACATATTTTGCCGTAAAAATTTGAACTATATTGAAATTCTTCGGTTCACGCATTCATACGTATTTTCGAGGATCCATTAATATCCTCATTGTGTCGGGCGTAATAGTTATTATATTAACATAGTTATTATATTAATATAGATTGTTTCATGTGGCGTTAGATCTGCATCGGAGATCATGGGAAAGCCAAGATGTACAATTTGGTAGAAATCACAACAGTTGGCCTATTTCAATGCCGTTTTCCAACGCGATTATTTGTCCAGTGTTGGACCTTTCGAGAGAGAGAGCCTATATATTTTGAACTTTGTAATTTCATTATAAGGAGTTTTTGATATTTCGTATATTGTGTTCCGCACATATCAAGATTCTAACTCGTACTGCGCCGACTTATCGTCAAATGTAGACCGCTATCGATAGACCACAGAACAAGACGTTTTTCATATCATTTACACCTGTTAAAAAGAAATAACCGTATAAATAACAGTATGAATAACTCGTGCAGAGAGGACTTCCATCTTTCGTAAAGTTCTTCTAAAAGGAACGAGTGTCGATATGCGCAAAGACCCCACACTTTTCTATCGGGGAAGAGAATAGTTGAATAACTAACAATGTTAAAAGTAGCGATTTTCCGTGAAAAAGCGTTCGAAGAAATCGAAACTCATGAAACACATGAAAGTATTTTAGATGAGATCGTCAAACCCACGAACTCGGCGACCGACGTTAATCGCGGACCCTTGGAGGGCAAAATAGCGAGACAGCAATCGAAAAGAATTCCAGCGAAACATAACACAGTACCTGCCTACACTTGTTTTTACAAGAATCATTTCTTTTGTATCTCACAGCGGAAGGGAGACAACTATACGCAGACTACACAATATACTTCTTTTTATACAGAATGTCCCCGAAATACTTATACCTCGACCGCAATTTTCTTAACTCTTAGGTATCCAAATGTGAAACCAACATAGATTCCATGCAAAGTCTTCTGAGGAGATCCTGTTACGTTTTAAGTTTCGAGACTTTTAAAAAAATAAAACGCTTGTTACAAATCCTTAGTTCTATTTTCAGCAATGTTGTACAGATTGTGATGATTATTTATTCTTTACAATTAATTTGAGAGAAAATTAATTAGTTGTAAAGAAAATCACAATGTTTGGATATCTAAAAGACTTCGCAAAAGTATTCAAGAAATTAATATAGGTACATTAATTTCTTAAACACTTAAAAAGTATATTTCATATCCCATATCTTTTTTATTTTTAATATTTTTGTTAAATTTCAATTTTTTTTATTTTAATCCTTTTTTGCTAAAGATTCCCTAATGAGATGCACCCACTCTTTCTACCTAACATTCTTCCTACATTTTGATTTGTTATCATCTTTAGCTTTTCTTCTTCTGTCCATTTGAATTTTTTTTCTTGCTTATCTCATTCATCTTGGGAAATAAATACCATTATCCTGTTTACCATCTCCGTTGAGACATTGTCTCCGCCTCCGCACATGGCTTCGAACCTTAATTGCTCGAAGGTATTAGGCTTTGCGGGGTATCTTTTCTCTTAATGCCAAATAATCGCACATTTCGCAGCTGTGAATTTCGGCTTTCTTCTAATATAAGTCATCCCTTTATTTACCCCTGAATAAGTTTTTCCCCGTCAATACGATCCGTTATACATGTTTCTACGAGAATATGTTTGTACAGGAACAGAAGTCGAATTTTGCGCGAACAATGTGTGCATGAATAATTTTCTAATACAGACGCGGATGATTTCTTGATAAGCCATTTCTCCATTTGCAAGGTTGAAACGCGAGCGTCACCGGACATTCGTATACATTGCACGTCGTTCGTCTGCTCGTTTATACTATATAGTATAGCATACGTATCTCTTGTGTGTCTGTGCGTGTCTGTACGATACAGAGACAAAGATTAGAAGATAACAAATGCGATCTTTGGAACGCAAGGGAAATTTTAACGGATCGATTAGATCGCGAGGAAGGATAGCGAAGCGACTGCTTAGCGTTACTATCGGTGCTTCCGATTAGCCTTATTAACGAACAAAAGTTTCTCGCATTGTCAAATGAAATACATTACATTTGCATCGACGAGTCACTGACTATTCCTTTGATTTTAACAATCATTATTTCTATCTTATATATTATATTCTAAAGGCATGCTGAATGAAGGAGAGTATCGTTAATTATTTGAAGCACTAAGAATGACAAAATATGAGAAAGTGTAGATAAGTTGTTGTTCGAACTACATTTACGAATTAGTCTGACCAGTTCGGAGTTAATTTTTATTGAGCGACAACTTTTGCAAATGGATTAGATCGATGTCCCTCTTAATTCACAGTATAAAATATTTAGACAATCGTATATCAGTTAAGTATCAGTTAAGTATATCGCTTATATCTTTGTGTCATTCTCAGTACTTCATCTGCTTGTAAATATTTCGAAGTGTCTGACAGCGAGCCTGCCTGTGGCAAATATTTATGTAATCGCCGATATTCAGTTACTGCACGTGATAAGCATCGCTCGTAAATTGATGTGAGTCTAGTTGAAGGGAAGAACATCCTTTGCGTATCAGACCACTCTATAAATTCATACTGACAATTGGATTCAGTTACGACAAATCGGAATACAGTTAGCCTACAGGAAAAATGTCAACGATCAACGTCATATGTTAGAATAGAACCTTTAATTAGCCATATTTTTCGAATAGATCTCCAGAAACAATCAGAGAGGATGAGCGAAAGAGGGAAAGCAGAAAGGATCGACCAGAATGTCAATTTATTCATAGCGGATGTGCAATTTATTCAGCAAGCGTGTTTCTCATTCGGGGAAATACGTCGCGAGTTGAAACCTTCTTTCTCGCATTAAATCGGTCCTTCGGAGCCTAAATAAAATGACACTATGAGATCTAGTCGACGTGTGTATACAAAATAACTATTCTGTGTATGTATGATGTATAGAGAAAATGTGTAATACGGCAGAAATTGTTGTATAGAAAATATTGACTGTAAAACTCGATGTATTCCGACAAACAGCACCAATAAACAAGGCCTAAGCGCTACATCATGTCTTGTTTGCGTTACCTTCCAGGGGCTTGGCGTATTAATTAATCTTCTCATTGCGACTATAGAAAGCGCTATCGCCTGTCGACGAGCAATTTTTCGACGCCGTGTATATTCGGCAACTAAAATCCAGGAGCTCAAAAATATTTTGCATTTTGAAAAAAATAATTTTGAACTTAAATGCAATCGTAGCTTGTGGTGCAGCGAAAAACAATCTCTGATATTAATTAAAGGAGGATAAGAAAGGCGTCATTGATCTTTCCATTCTGCGACCTAAGGTTTAATCGACTCTATCGTATCATTCTCTATTTATAAACTTCACAAATAAGAAACGTGACATCAAGCAAAGTGACGCGAATTCGGTGAGCGACCGACATGCACGCATGTCCGGGAATATATGTCGAAATGTCCAACAGGTGGTTTGCAGACCATAACTCGTCGCCTATTGCATTTGCGTCTTTGCGAAACCTGCTGACACGACAGAAAAAAGGAAACCTCGGATTAATGTGTGAAGTCGCATTTAGCTGGAACAAGTCCGGGTTTCCGATGACATCACGAGTTGACTCCTCGGGAAGAATCACGTTGCCTTGCATCTGCGTGTCGGACACTTGTGCACGTATTCTTTTCTGTCTCTTTCTCTCTTTCTCTCTCCTTCTCTCTCTTCCTCCACATCGGAATTCTTCGGTCTTTTTTCTCGCAAACTTTCAGGTTCATTTCTAAGATTATCATTTCTGAGGAGTGTCCCTTAAGGATTCTTCTTTTACCTTTCCTTTTTTACCTTTATTTTATATCTCTATTGTTGTTTTACACTTAAAGTTCTGAGAGCAAATGGTTCTTAATAGTACTCAAACATTGAACAACGTTTCAGGAAAGCGTGGAATATCGAGAGGAATATCAATAGACACTAACAAGTGCGATCGAGTGCACGGTCCGTTTATCGAGTTTCACAATAACAAGATTCCAAAAGCGAAATCCCCCGTTGAGGCTCAAATAGTTAAAAAAATAAATTACATGTCCTGATTTGGATGGTTTTAATTGTTCGTTGAAAAATTATTCGACGCGGCTCGTTCAAAAATCATTTCAAATTCTGAACGCAGTGTTTCCATATTCGGAATTCCATATTCGTAAATGTAAAAAAAAAAATATCTAAGAATATATCTTTTGGATTTTCGCGTTGTTCAACTCTGATTAAAACGTTCGAGAATGTAAAGGCTCGAATACCAGTTGAAGGCCATCATGCGCTACTACGTCTGGCGACAGTATCGTTTGTTAAACAGCAGTCGTCTCTGCCATTTGCTCGTTTGGTTCCCTCCTTCTCTACCGTACAACTATCTCTCTCCCAAGAGTCCCAAGCAAGTTATATCATATTCTCTCTCCGTCTCTCTCTTTCTCTCTGTCTCTCTGTCTCTCTCGTTCTATCAGCCTCCCCCGCACTCTGCGTCTCTCCTCACGCTGCCGGTCACGTTCTCCTCCTCCTGCGAGCACCACTTGCGTATCGGTGGGTCGGTCTGGTCCCTTCTTTCTAGTGTGTTTGCGCTCAGTTAGCTCGGTATCGCATTATGCTACGGTCAGGCTGCGTCGCAGGGTGCTACAGCCGTGCCGTGTCAGTGCCGCGCCGTCCGAATTGTTTCGCTTCCCGCAGTGCACCCTCGATTGAATTCACCGGCGGGAATTCCTGCGGCGCTCACGGGCAGCCGCTGGCATGCGACTGGCGGGAAAATGGGAAAGACCGCCAGCAAACTCAAGTCGCGAAGAAGCCAAAGTCAGTGCGAATTTTCCAACCTGCCACGTGGTATCATGTGCTCCCCCATTTGCGTATTCGTCGTTCATTTCTCGAGTTCGCTGCCCTTTTCGATATAGGAAATATCAACGGGCGGTGAACCCGTGACTATCTCTCGCGGAGATTCTCGCTTGTGCGTAACGAGGTGCGTATTTGTGACAGAATAGAAAAGAAAACGACTGTTCGATTTTCAATATTCCTGCAAATGTCCGCCATATCGCTAAATTATTGTTAAGTTGAAATTGAATATGAAAATTATTAATGCTCGTATGGTGCCGAGTCTCGTGTGTCACTGGCAAGGGAAAGGCGATAGTGCACTTATCGGCGATGCATGCGCGCGGATCACATTGCGGGGACACGTG